>NC_069502.1:194709011-194999011 GCF_027579735.1 Bombina bombina | reverse complement strand
CATTTTATTATTATTATTTTAGACTTCTTATGCTGCTGCCTGTCCCCAGCGTTGTACGATTTTTTTCTCCGGGTGATCAGCAGCTTTGCCACATAGCTCACTTTTTCCTATGTGCAGGCTTGTCTCACCAAAGCATCCATGAGCGAAAGCAGCCATATCAGTTGCCAGATGCACTGGTTATATTTATTGGGAGTGCACTTACCTACTAGGTAGAGAGCGGGTGGAACTACGTCACTACACTACAGAAAAAGAAAACGAGGAGGGGGGGGGGGGCTGAGGGAAGAGCATGACTCAGTAATGTAAGAAAGTTATTTTTTAACAATATAATGTCAAACTCTAATTTAATATAGCGGTTTACTAGTTATAATAAACTTTCCACTAGTACATTTATAAACCTATACGATTTACCATCACTTTAGTCATCAGTGAATAAAATGCATAAAACGCATTAAATGACATCAAAGAAATAATTGGAAAAGTTATTTTTTTGTACAGCATGGGTATGGTGCAGTGTATTTAGTATCGATATAAGGTGGCGCAAATCAATGCAGTTCTGTCTTTAGTGGTGTGATTGGAGATATTCTCCCAATATATATATAAAAAAGTAGACTAGTGTTTTATAAATCTAATAAATAATTTATTTCTTAAGGTATATACCTAGACATAGTAAATTCTCATAATAGACATCTGTATAATGAACAGTAAATGAATTAAAATAACTTTAAAAAATGCTAAACATCGGTGTTGCTTTTTTAAGCTAATAAAACAATAATAAAAAATGCAATTGCATAAAAAAATCTGGCATAAGAATACGATTAAACCTCTAATGTGTGATAATATAAATATTACTAATATTCTTGTACACAGAGGTGGGTGCAGTCACAGTTGGGCTGACAGTTGAAAATGGCAGAAAAATGTCAGTTTATTCTCAGCGGAATTAAATGCAGTTTGAGATAGACAAATACTTGAAAATATGCACAGATATGTCCGCTTTCTTGTGTGTCTGTGCTATGGCAAATAGGGGTTAATTGCTTCCCATCGGTTAAGTCTTATAGAAAACACACATATGTGGCAAAATCCTATTTCTATTGCGGCTCTTTAAACGGCAGCTTTTTGCCTTGCTGTTCACACTATTTGGCAACAAAGTATCGTTAGCTCAGCGTCTCTGGTGGTATTATAATTAAGAAAAAAGTAAGATAGTTACATACGGTTTTCAGCTGGATGTATGAGTTCCTTTCTGTAGAACAGTGCACTGTTGACGATCTCCTTATGTAGTACAAAATGCCGGTGGAGTGCTATGTCTCTTATCCTCCGTTTACCAGCTGTACTGATGATTGTGTCTCCGTAGATTGTCGGTTCCCCAGTAATGGAACTTGCTTATGACTCCATGAGCTCTGATCCCAAACTGGCCTTTGTCTTGGTGAGTTGTTTAACCCGGACTCGGTATTTCTTTCACCGGTCTTTTTACTGGTATCCCAGCCGACAATGGACTCCTCTGGAGCTTGTTTGTTAGGTTGTTTGGCTCACTGCTCACTCTCTCCAAGTTCAAATGATCAGGTTTCGGCAAGGCAAAAAGCTGCCGTTTAAAGAGCCGCAATAGAAATAGGATTTTGCCACATATGTGTGTTTTCTATAAGACTTAATCGATGGGAAGCAATTAACCCCTATTTGCCATAGCACAGACACACAAGAAAGCGGACATATCTGTGCATATTTTCAAGTATTTGTCTATCTCAAACTGCATTTTATTCCGCTGAGAATAAACGGACATTTTTCTGCCATTTTCAACTGTCAGCCCACCTGTGACTGCACCCACCTCTGTGTACAAGAATATTAGTAATATTTATATTATCACACATTAGAGGTTTATTCGTATTCTTATGCCAGATTTTTTATGCAATTGCATTTTTTATTATTGTTTTATTAGCTTAAAATAGCAACACTGGTGTTTTGCTTTTTTTAAAGTTATTTTAATTCATTTACTGTTCATTATACAGATGTCTATTATGAGAATTTACTATGTCTAGGTATATACCTTAAGAAATAAATTATTTATTAGATTTATAAAACACTAGTCTACTTTTTTATATATATATTGGGAGAATATCTCCAATCACACCACTAAAGACAGAACTGCATTGATTTGCACCACCTTATATCAATACTAATTACATTCAAACCTTTTGGGAAAGTTTTAAAGGTGAGCATAGTTCTGCCCAACCAGGTAGATAATTACCTTTTCTAAACTATGGTGCAGTGTATATCAGACATCCCAACTCTCCCTGAAGTTCAGAGTGTCCTTCATTGTAATAGCCACTCCCTGTGATGCCCGCAAGTGAAATGCAATCTCCCTGAATTTACAAATACCATGATCCAACGTTGCCCAAATCTGGAAACAGTGTTTCTTTAAGGAATGCCTCTAGTTGCGGTGACGTCATCGAGCAGGAATGCAATGTCACTGCAAGTCTGTCTTTACTGTTAGTGTACCGCGTGTCTGCCACCCTCCCTCCTGCTGTTTGGAGGCGGTGATTAGGCTCTTGGGGGAGAAGGAGAATAGTAAGCAGGCAACATCGGCTGCAGCATAGGCTGAGTGAGAACTGAGAAAGAGGGCAAAGAGAGTGTGCCCCTGTGAGGCAGGAAATAGACACCCCTGCTGTCAGGTCCTTATCAAACTGTCTCTACTGTGAATACAAAACATAATTACAAACAGCCTCTCAAACTCAAAATCACACACGCTCCCAGACACAAAATCCGAAAGTCATACAGGGACAACTATACTGAGTACTTCACAAGCTGGGAGGCTATGTAACCCTCAAAGCATGCATCAGTTACCAAAAAGCCTGCACTGATTTTAATAAAATAAAACACAAATACTACCTCATTTACTGCACGTAATTGAACTTCGTATTCTAAAATATTTGAGCATTCAACAAGCGTATGATCACTGGGAAATAGGTTTGTTGCATGTGGTTGTGCAATAAACCTACTTTTTAATTTGAGTTTAGTGGGAAGCTACTTTAATGATAAGTCTCTATCTTATATAGGGTTTCCGTGTGTCCAGTATATAACCGGAGGGTGGGGGAGCGGTGCGCAGCACAGTAGCCGGTGAAGCTACCTCCCTGAAATGAGTTTTTGCAGGTTGGGATGTCTGGTATATACAGTAGTTTTTGTTAGTTCAAATGATACTGATACACTGCATGAAATAGGTAGTCTATATCTGACTACTTTATATAAAATGGCATGCAAATATTTGCTCCCTTGTGCTTGGGAATGCACAATGGGGCAAAGCAGGTATGCCAAAAGGAAAATGATTTATTGTTGTGCTGACACATGATGAAAAGCTGGAGAGGAGATATAAAAACATTTAGGTTATAATATAGTGTTGGTCGAAATACTTTAAAAATTGTGTCTATGATCTGCTTTAACTTTAAGGGGCATACGCTCTCGGCATTTATCATTGCACCAGCAATGCCGCCCCCTGCAGATTGGCGGCCAATCGACCGCTAGCAGGGGGTGTCAATCAACCCGATCGTATTTGATCAAGTTGATTTCTGGCGATTTCTGTCCGCTGCCTCAGAGCAGGCGGACAGGTTATGGAGCAGCGGTCTTTAGAAACACGGGGCATCAAGCTCCGTACAGAGCTTGATAAATATGCCCCTATATGTGTTTGTGTTTAGAATTGGAGATTAATTGAATACATTCCACGGATGTCCTATGAAGTGTCACTTATACCATATATGATTGCGCCATACATGATGTGATTATAAAAAACAAAAACAAAGTTTTAAATCTGTCTATTTAAAGAGACACTCAACACCAGAATTGTTTTTGTTTAAAAAGAAAGATAATCCCTTTATTACCCATTCCCCAGTTTTGCATAACCAACAGTTATAGAAATACACTTTTTATCTAAGCCTCAGCAAACTGCCCTCTTATTTCAGTTCTTTTGACAGACTTGCATTTTAGCCAATCAGTACTGACTCCAGGGCTCACTCCAGGGTAACTTCACGTGCATGAGCTCAATGATATCTATATGAAACACATGAGCTAACGCCCTCTAGTAGTCAAATTGCATTCAAATTAGAGGCAGTCTTCAAGGTCTAAGAAATTAGCATATGAACCTCCTAGGTTTAGCTTTCAACTAACAATACCAAGAGAAACAAAGCAAAGTTGGTGATAAAAGTAAATTGGAAAGTTGTTTAAAATTACATTCCCTATTTAAATCATGAAAGTTCTTTTGGGACTTGACTGTCCCTTTAAAATTCTGAACAGTCCTTTCTTGCTTCTGAATGAGCACATCTACTCCTGCATTTTCAACCATTTGAGGGAGAATTTTAAAGCTGGCTTTAACAAAAGAATTTTATAATTTTTACTGACTGTTCATATTGAAAGAGTCTGTAATAATCTTCAACACTGATGGTGCAGCATTAATGATTCATTACTGCCTTGGTGTTACTGTAGCATAAGAAAGTATTCTAAAATTTAAGCATGAAATAAAATAATCCTATTAAAAACGAATTATGTTCACCGTAGACTAGGGAGTTTACGTGGAAGGTGACATGTGATATGTTAAAATCTCATAAGAAATCCAATTACCTCGTTGTAAGGTTAGATGGCTGACAAAGTCTTTAGATTGCAGGAAAGGATAGAATACAATAAAAGTTTTATCTATTTTATTCAGTGCACCACAAGTGCATCTTTCGAGATGGGCTACTGCCACCTAGTGGAAATATTTAAAATAAACAATCTGCTAGAAAAGTGCATTTTAGCAATATTATTAATACTCATGCTTTAGGTATAAAGTAAAGATATACATTTTAAATAAATATTTAGTATTTTACCAAAGTGCTGTTAAAGTAAGAAAACATCTATCAAGTATATGAATGAGCAATATTAAAACATGTTTCATGAAAATGTGATGAATGTGTTTGTAAAATCAACACTGGAAGTTCATTGTGTGCACTACACATACTGAGTCGGACAAACTGCTCATTTGCTGACAATGACAAGTCCCATATCACCATTAGTCTACAATGCTATTATTCAAAAGCAGAAACATATTTATTCATTTTTATTTGGCAAACAAATTACCTGTTTAAAAGAAAAACAAAGTACAGCAATACATTGTAAAATGCCCTATTTTAGCTGTAACTAATAAAAAAAAATACCTCGGTATGCCTTCATAATCAACACAATTAAAAAATAAATAAAATTACTAGAAAATTTAAACAGATAACTCCATAAAGTTACAATTTGAAGAAAAAAATATTTTGTAGAAACTTAAAAATTGATTAGCAAAGCAATAGGAACTAAACACAGACAAGAACCTACTGACAACTATCAGGTCAATGTAGCAAACAAAAGGTAGAAATGCCTTTACACAGCTAGCAGGAATTAACAGCAGCACTGTTTTTATTTGTTATACTAAAGAATTACAGAGCTACATATGGTGTTCTCATTCTTTGATTTCATAATATCCAGTTCTTTCTGTGAATAGATGTAACTGAACAGTCTCCATGTGTATATGCTTAAAGGGTCACTGAACCCAAATTTTTTCTTTCATGATTCAGATAGAGCATGCAATTTTAAACAACTTTCAAATTTACTTCTATTATCATTTCTTCTTTGTTCTCTTGCTATTTTTATTTGAAAAAGAAGGCATCTAAGCTAAGGAGCTAGCAAATTATTGGTTCAGAACCATGGACAGCACTTGTTTATTGGTGCTGTCCAATCAGCAAAGACAACCTAAGTTGTTCACCAAAAATGGGCCGGCATCTAAACTTACATTCTGCAAGTTAAAAATAGACTAATATTACCTCTTTGTGTGACAAGTTGCAAACAGGAAAAGTGCATAATCTTTTGTACAAGTACACACATCAGAAGTATTTGCTTCCCCTGGTGCTATAATGTGTTGCACTACTGTGCTTGTTGCAGTACTTTTGCACTGTCTATTTAAAGTGAAGGTCAAGTCTGGAGTAGTGGTTAACAGTTTCAAATAGCTTCGGTAAATTAAGTATGATGTTCATTCATGAAATTCTTTATAACTAATATTAAAAGTTTTATTTTTAACCTTTTAAATCGGCTCCGTGTCAGTTTTTTTATCCGCCCGCCATATTGCCGTTATTGATTGACAATTCTTTGATCCAATCTATTACCTACCCCCGTGGCATCCAGCCCCTTTTCTGTAGCATCATCATCGTCATGCTCGTTCATGAAACGCGCATGCGTAGTCCGCTCTCATTATTTTGGATACATTGAATTATTAAACGCATGCGCTACTGAGTGGGAGATACGCATGCACATTTAAAATAGGCTGTTGTGCACGAGCGTAGTCCGCTTGTAGGAACGAAAGCGATGTCACTACAGAGAAATACGGAAGTGTGGTAGGGGAGGAGCTAATAGCAATAACGGAGGTATTTTATATACCTATTTTATTTGAAAATGAATAGTTTTTTAGAAATATAAAATCAGCGACTTTAATACTTGGATGTTAAGCTTTCGATTGGTGTATTGCTATTAGCAAAAATTGACCTTCACTTTAATATATTGCTATTAACAACTTTTATAAACGCACTTTTCTATGTTTGTAACTTGTCACGCAAATAGGTCGCAGTAGTCTATTTTTAGTAATAGTCTATTTTTATTTGGAGATCTAATAAAGTTTATTTATTTATTTTTTTTTTTAAAAAGAGTGCTGTATTTCCTGTCATTGTTTGATGAGTGTATTATCACCCACCATATTGTTTCTGTTTGGTAGTGTTAATAAAGTATAAGAAGGGTCTGCACCATTAAACATGTTTTGAATAAATATCAGCAAATAGATGTCCTTTGCTGACAAATTTGTAGCCCCATCTGCAAATTACAATATATGAACACTTTCATATACTTCTCCCTCCTTGCTCTGCTATATATTTGTTTCCTATTCCCTCAAAAGGGGAAATTAGTGACTTTTGGGATTGATTTCAGAATATCTATCTACACTACTGTATATAAATCGTTCAAGGAAATAGAAAATCTACAAATTCGTAAAAAAAACACAAGTACTAGATAAAAAAATGTGTCTATTAGTATAGAGGAAGAAACTAGTATAGTTAATAAACAATTTAATCCTAAAGATGTTTTTGAAAAACTCAAGATATTTAAGCAAGGAAGACTTAACACACTGCATGATAGGGCATATTAATGTAAAGGCCGACAAGGCCCGTGCCTAGGGAGGCAAATTTTGGGGGGCGGCACTTGTCCTGGCCGCTGCACTGAATAAGAGTGTTAGTGTGGCTTTAAAAAAAAATAACTTTGACAGTCTTTTCTCAGTGACACGCCGCATAGGCACATGGAGGGAGTCACGCACGGCAACAGGGGGTTAGCCCGCGTGAGACAAAGAAGAAGAAGTTAATCAGACCAGTCAGTGTGACATTTACAGCCTGGAGACTTAACAAAGGTAAAGCACTAATGGCACTACTAGTGGTGTAGTCAGGAATTCCCCAGTAACCTAAATTTCTTATTGTACTATTAGATTTCTGTATGGGGGGCTTATACATTTTTGGGTGGCGGTGCTGTGTACTGGGTAGAGAAAACTTTATTTAATCAGTCCTGGACTGATGGTATGTACACTTAGGGAGCACTCACATTCTTTATAGGCTATATTAAGTATAGAGCAATGAGATTGTGACAGAGATACGCTGTTTAAAATATAACCTTTATTAAGATGATTAAAAAATGTAAAACACACACACTTAAAAAAACAAATGAGTTAAAGCTGGTAAGTAAATCATGTGTTAATCGTCAGTAAGCTTAACTAGGGTGATTTTGAAAAATACACAAATCAATACAGACCTAGGTTGTGGATTTTAAATCATGCAAAGCTTATCTGTCTGCAATATCAAAATTAGGATCTTTAAATGGGAACTGTTTGAATATATTTGGTTATATTCACTGCTACCATTGAAGAGACAAATGTAATAATTAGAATATTATATGCTGCATTCGCTGGCTCCCTGCGTAACTGCTCGCATTGAAATACTGCTCAAGAGACTAGCTCAATCACCTCTGCTTACAAACATGGACATCTATAGAAATAAAATGCTACACATTCCAGCACACCTAGTTATAAGTTAACAGAGGGCACAAGCATACATTTGCAGCGTGTCCACTTAGAATATTTTTTATCAATGTTGGTTTGTGTTGAGCAGATTTACCAACAGCTCATTGCACATTAAAATCTACACAGATTCCCTCCTGTCCCCTGACATGTTTCACCTTGGACTGGCTTTCTCAAAGGGTGAGGGCACAGCGTTTCCTATGACTCTTTATGGGCCAGCTGACTCCGCCTATTAAGATCTTTTGACCAATCCAAATTAATCTCACTTTATCCACTCAAAGTCTGGATGTCATTACCCATTCTTGCTACATGACCCCTTATTGGATATATTTTTACTACATTGTTGCAATTGCTTATCCTTTCATTTGCATGAATGCTTATTTATGAAGACATATTCTCGTTATTTATAAGATCAATATCAATTCTACATGGACTTATTTTAATAATGGTCATTAATAAAATTTGTGTTTCTAACCGGGTGTTAATGTGAACATTGTGATCGTGATTTCAAAACTTATCCTAATTCATACAATAAAAGGCAGTATGGGGGTATTGGATCCCTATTAGTGCAAATACTCTTAATAGGGTACGTAATGTACTGTGTAGCTATATCCTTAAGCTAATTGTACAGTGCACTTAGTGCATCTATTATAAGCATTACATCTTTAAACTGACTCAATATTGTGTCTAATATATATTGTGCCCAAGTATACTATATTTTTTACTGTTATAATTATAGTGTTAACAAGTCACCCTTTGAGAAAGCCAGTCAGTGGTGAAACATGTCAGGCGACAGGAGGGAATCTGTGTAGATTTTAATGTGCAATGAGTTGGTGGTAAATCTGCTCGACACAAACCAACATTGATAATAATATTCCAAGTGGACACGCTGTAAATGTATGCGCGTGCCCACTGTTAACTTATCACTAGGTGTGTTGGAATGTGTAGCATTTTATTTCTATAGATGTCCATGTTTGTAAGCAGAGGTGATTTAGCTAGTCTTATGAACAGTATCTCAATGAGAGCAGTTACGCAGGGAGCCAGCGAATGCAGCATATAATATTCTAATGATTAAATTTGTCTCTTCAATGGTAGCAGTGAATATAACCGAATGTATTTAAACAGTTGGCATTTATAGAGCCTAATTTTGATATTGCAGACAGATAAGCTTTGCAACCAATACAACCAATACAATAAGGTTATTACTTAACTCTGCTGTTCTGGGATATGAGATATTCTAACTCCATTTAGCAACATAATTATTGCACTCATGTGTTTCATGTATTTCACTAACGAGCAGACTTGCTTAGAACGACATTTATTTACAGGCCATGATTTAAAATCCACAGCCTAGGTCTGTATTGATTTGTGTATTTTTCAAAATCACCCTAGTTAAGCTTACTGACGATTAACACATGATTTACTTACCAGCTTTAACTCATTTGTTTTTTTAAGTGTGTGTGTTTTACATTTTTGAATCATCTTAATAAAGGTTATATTTTAAACAGCGTATCTCTGTCACAATCCCATTGCTCTAGCCTATAAGGAAAGTGAGTGCTCCCTAAATGTACATACAATCAGTCCAGGACTGATTAAATAAAGTTTTCAGAGCCGGGAGACTCCCTGATGATCGGTGGGGTGGCAGAGCCTGAGGACTGGAGTGGAGTGGACTGACTTAACACAGGTAGGGCATGTCATAGCCAGCTACTGAAATATCGCTGAGTCAGACTCAGTGTACTAAATAACTGTGTACACTGTGTGGCTTAATCTAATGCCGCCCTCCTCCTCTGCTATTTTATTGCCTATACACACACAGTGTTTGAGTGTACTGTAGGCAACTAGGCAATAAAATAGCAGAGGAGGAGGGCAGCATTAGATTAAGAACACTTGGTGTCACTTATGTCACTATATAGATCACTAGTACAAGTGACAAATGTGAGTGTCGTGTCCAATTACTTGTCTCACCCTAGACGTCTGTATTATACTTTATGATAATGTATGAGGTTGCTGGGCAATACAAGAACTCTATATTGACTGGAGAGTATTCATATTATTTTTAGGCAAGAAAGTGCACTTAATAGATTCTTTGTCAGGTTTTAAAAACTAGAATATTTAATACTGTGCCATATATTATAAAGGGATTTATTTACAATGACTTCAAGTCAAGGTTTGTATTAGCAATGTATAATATTATTATAGTGGCATTGGCAATAATGTATGGTTATGTTTTGCTCAAATTAATTTATCCCCCCACCAGTGTCTGTTGCTTCTAAACTCTAAGACATGCAGCCCTAATTTACAGTCTGTGGACTAAATTCTTGAAAGTTGGATGTATGCAACATTCACAGGTAAAGAAAATTACTACTGATGTACAGTACCTCAGGGTTAACTGTGGGTGCCTGTTTTATTTAGAATATTTATGAGTAATATTAATAGTGGGCTTCAAGGGAATATTGTGCCTTTTTTGTAGATACATTGTTAACAGAGGTAACATTTCAGGAGTGGTAAAATCAGTAGGGTATTAAAAACTGGAGGATTGGACAGATGCTGAAACACATGCCTGCCTGATATCACTGTCCCTTTAAGACTGCCTTCCCTGCTACTGACAATCATACTGCTTGTGGAGTATCTGCATTCAACTTACCTGCCTAATTAATTAATCATTCATGCACCTGATTTCCTAAGCCTCTTTTCAAACCATCTCAGGCCTAATGTGCATTGCATTAGCTTTAAAGTTTTGTTCCAGAACAACTTAGGTCTGTGACTGTTCCAGCGAGGATTTTACCAGCATATTCAAACTACAGCCTTTCCTTTTAGCTATGCTTAAAATCATCTAATTGCAAGTATCCTTATAAATCCATTTTGTTTCCTGGACACTGCAAATTAACAAACTCGGAACTTATTCTAAATTACAAGGAAAACGCGTTGGATGTTAGCTGTGGTGTGAGGAGTGGTGTGTACCTTTAGTTTTTCACTTGAAATAAAATACCTTGGAACGATTTAAACAGTTCGTCTATAGACTGTTTATTTCCTCATTGGTGAAGTGTGTATATGTATATATATATATATATATATATATATATATATATATATATATATATATATATATATATATATATATATACACAGGTGGCCCTCGTTTTACAATGGTTCAATTTACACCGTTTCAGAATAACAACCTTTTTTTCCAGTCATGTGACTGCTATTGAAAAGCATTGAGAAGCAGTGCATTTATTAAAATAGCCAGTAGGTGGAGCTGTCTGCTTGTGTTGCAGCAAAGCCAAGCAAGCTGAAATTAATCAGTTTTAACCAGACCTGAGCTATCGAGCATATTTCAGAGGAACAAGATCTTCCTGTCTATAAATCAGTCCAGATTGGAATGCATAGAAAGAACTGTTTGCAGAAAAATGCAAGTGAAGTCTGTGTTGTGTGATTATTTTATTAGGTTTATAATGCTGTTTAGCAAATGTTTTTGTTCATTTAACTTAGTTTGATTATATATTCTGTGTTGTGTGATTATTATATTAGGTTTATAATGCTGTTTAGCATTTAAAGTCTTCATTTCAAAGCTTTAAAAATAATGTATTAGGTGTTACTTTTGACAATTTTGAGAAGGGCCTGGAACCTATCTCCCTCACTTCCCTTGACTTACATTATAAACTGTGTTTCAATTTACAATGGTTTCGATTTACAACCATTCCTTCTGGAACCTAACCCTGGCGTAAACTGAGGGCTACCTGTATATTTATAATATATATATATATATATAAAGAAAAGGCATGCATTCTCTGGATTTGTGTAAAAGTGGTGCTTTATTGGAACATCAAAAAGTAATGTTTCGGGGATCAATCACCCCTTCATCAGACCAAGTAAAAAATAAGCAAACCACAAGTGATTATAACAGGTGTGAGCTGAGTCCCACCCCCAATCAAAGAAGAACTGGGACTCACACCTGTTATAATCACTTGTGTTTTGCTCATTTTTCACTTGGTCTGATGAAGGGATGATTGATCCCGAAATGTTATTTTTTGATGTGCCAATAAAGCACCACTATTGCACAAATCCAGAGAGTGCATGCCTTTTCTTTTTCTATGATTGTGCTTGCTTGCACCCTGGTAACTGTTCCTTAGGTGGGAGTGCCTCTATGTTTGAAAAAAAAAATAAAAAATATATATATATATATATATATATATATATATATATATATATATATAAACAGTATATATTACTCTGCATTAAAAATCACTTTGATATACGGCGAGTGCACCTTTTGGATTATTTATATATAAATATATATTATTAAGCTTCTGGTACCAACAAGAAGTATTTAGCAACTGAAAAGAGTTAATTATATGTTGAAGCTGTATAATTATAGATCAATAGCTGCTGCTTAGCTTCAGTAATAAGGTATATAAGACATATAATGACTATACAGTTAAAAAAAAAACTATTTAAATGCATTTTTAGTGGTGAATAAAGGTAACTGTCTAAAGAAAAAGGCCACAGTCTAAAGAAAATTCACAGAGCAACTTACATCAGCTGACACAGCCCTCTGCTACAGCTGAATTTTAAAGCATAGTTGCCACAGTCTAAAGAAAATTCACAGAGCAACTTATATCAGCTGACACAGCCCTCTGCTACAGCTGAATTTTAAAGCATAGTTGCCACAGTCTAAAGAAAATTCACAGAGCAACTTACATCAGCTGACACAGCCCTCTGCTACAGCTGAATTTTAAAGCATAGTTGCCACAGTCTAAAGAAAATTCACAGAACAACTTATATCAGCTGACACAGCCCTCTGCTACAGCTGAATTTTAAAGCATAGCTGCCACAGTCTAAAGAAAATTCACAGAGCAACTTACATCAGCTGACACAGCCCTCTGCTACAGCTGAATTTTAAAGCATAGTTGCCACAGTCTAAAGAAAATTCACAGAGCAACTTACATCAGCTGACACAGCCCTCTGCTACAGCTGAATTTTAAAGCATAGTTGCCACAGTCTAAAGAAAATTCACAGAGCAACTTACATCAGCTGACACAGCCCTCTGCTACAGCTGAATTTTAAAGCATAGTTTCCACAGTCTAAAGAAAATTCACAGAGCAACTTACATCAGCTGACACAGCCCTCTGCTACAGCTGAATTTTTAAGCATAGTTGCCACAGTCTAAAGAAAATTCACAGAGCAACTTATATCAGCTGACACAGCCCTCTGCTACAGCTGAATTTTAAAGCATAGTTGCCACAGTCTAAAGAAAATTCACAGAGCAACTTACATCAGCTGACACAGCCCTCTGCTACAGTTGAATTTTAAAGCATAGTTGCCACAGTCTAAAGAAAATTCACAGAGCAACTTACATCAGCTGACATAGCCCTCTGCTACAGTTAAACTTTAAAGCATAGTTGCCACAGTCTAAAGAAAATTCACAGAGCAACTTACATCAGCTGACAAAGCCCTCTGCTACAGCTGAATTTTAAAGCATAGTTGCCACAGTCTAAAGAAAATTCACAGAGCAACTTACATCAGCTGACACAGCCCTCTGCTACAGCTGAATTTTAAAGCATAGTTGCCACAGTCTAAAGAAAATTCACAGAGCAACTTACATCAGCTGACACAGCCCTCTGCTACAGCTGAATTTTAAAGCATAGTTGCCACAGTCTAAAGAAAATTCACAGAGCAACTTACATCAACTGACACAGCCCTCTGCTACAGCTGAATTTTAAAGCATAGTTGCCACAGTCTAAAGAAAATTCACAGAGCAACTTACATCAGCTGACACAGCCCTCTGCTACAGCTGAATTTTAAAGCATAGTTGCCACAGTCTAAAGAAAATTCACAGAGCAACTTACATCAGCTGACACAGCCCTCTGCTACAGGTAGCCTTTGGAAGATAGTTATCTCATTATATTCTACCCTGTTACTACTAAGTGTGTGTTGTAATATGTATTGACTATTATTTTTCTTCTTTATTTGTAAATGCACATTGATGGACCATATATCTTGCTGTTTAATGGTTTTATTCCGCCCAATGGATACCTCCCTTATCTCTGTAATTTATTGAACGTTCCATGTGTTTCTTGCCTGTCTGACCCCTAGCTCAAATGTCCATAGATACCCCCTCTCTTAACTTTTTTGCAGGCCAATCTGACACTAATATATCTCTCTCCCTCAGCTGAATTTTAAAGCATAGTTGCCACAGTCTAAAGAAAATTCACAGAGCAACTTACATAAGCTGACACAGCCCTCTGCTACAGGTAGCCTTTGGAAGATAGATATCTCATTATATTCTACCCTGTTACTACTAATGTGTGTGTTGTAATATGTATTGGCTATTATTTTTCTTCTTTATTTCTAAATGCACATTGATGGACCATATATCTTGCTGTTTAATGGTTTTATTCCCCTCAATGGATACCTCCCTTATCTCTGTAATTTAGTGAACTTTCCCTGTGTTTCTTGCCTGTCTGACCCCTAGCTCAAATGTCCATAGATACCCCCTCCCTTAACTTTTTTGCAGGCCAATCTGACACTAATATATCTCTCTCCCTCAGCTGAATTTTAAAGCATAGTTGCCACAGTCTAAAGAAAATTCACAGAGCAACTTACATCAGCTGACACAGCCCTCTGCTACAGTTAGCCTTTGGAAGATAGTTAGCCTCCCACCCTGCCCCTCACCCCACCAACCCACCCCAGGTTCATTCCCCCATTTATAGATAGTCTCCAACACAACTTTCATTCTCCTAAACTGACAGCTGCAAACACTGATCAGCACACCCTTCCAGTCACTTAACCCTTTAGAATACATTCCCTCTCTCCCTACAAATAGCTATATATCCCACATCAATATATATATATATATATATATGCAGCCAAAAGAAAATGCACTCTCAGGACTTTCATAAACAGGTTACTTTTATTTCTGTTTATGAAAGTCCTGAGAGTGCATTTTCTTTTGGCTGCATATCTTCTACAAATTTGCACCCAGGCAGTTTTCCTTTGTGGGCGAGTTCTGGTGTTTTGGATACCTATATATATATATATATATATATATATATATATATATATTTTATTATTTTTTTTATATTGTACTATTTTTGTTTTAGATTTATCAACACACCTCATAGCACTAACATAAATCCAAATATGACCATACTGATATTCATGACAACCATTTTCTCACTACAGTTTTGTTCCTATCATTACCGCCATAAGCACACACCTCAAACTGGAAAACAAATGTTCATACACCATGGCCTGCTCTGTTGCTGTAACTTATCTGCTGAGTGCTGGTGGAGAGTTATAAAAAATAGCCCTCCTACCCCCACCTCACAAAATTATAAAGTATCCCATTCACTATATGGCCAAACAAAAACTATGTCCAAATTCCTATTCCTTATGTTACTTGCCCTTGCAAATGATGTAGAGTCTAACCCTGGTCCCCCAGCAAGTTCCAATCCTAGCCTTCCAACTAAAAAAAGGCCTCTCTTTTGTGCACTGTAATATCCGCAGCTTACTACCAAAAATCAATGCACTGCAAGCTTGATATTTACAATACAAGCCCCAAATCATTGTTATCTCTGAATCGTAGCTAACTGCAAAAATACCTGACTCTGCAATTGCAATACATGGGTATTCATGCCATAGAATTGACAGAGCAAAGAGAGGAGGTGGCATTGTCATTTATGTTGACAATTCCACAAAGTTCACCCCCTTACAAAAATCTAGCTCTCCTGCCACCTTTGATTTCCTTTCTGGCACAATTGAGATACCGTGCAGTAAATCAATCATTGTCGCAGGAATCTACCGCCCACCTAGCTCCCCTGTGCATTCCATTTCTGACATAGCCCATCTCCTTAGTGAAACCATAGCTCAAAACTCAAAAAGTGAAATTTTTGTTTTCGGAAATTTTAATATTGATTGGCTGAATCCAAAAAATAACAGTTGTCGCACGCTATTTAAATCTTTGCAGCTAACACAATTAATCTCCTCCCCAACTCCAATAAACATCAAAAGCCATAATCATACCCTGCTCGACTGGATTCTCTCCACTTCTCCCGACCGAATCCAGGAGGCAGGTGTTCTCCCTAACAATTTCAGTGACCACTGCGTAGTGTACTGTGTGCGCAAAATAAAGGCAACTAAATCCCCTCCCAAGGTTAAAATCAACAGTTCCTTCAAAAAATTTAATATTCAATCATTTCTAAATGACATCAAGAACCTCCCCTGGCACAGGTTAAACCTAATCCCAGATCTAGACTCTGCAGTTGAATTCTTTCAGTCTGAACTCCTACTAGTTTGGAATTTACATGCCCCGCTGCGTAAGGTGAGAGTAAAAGGAGCACACTTGAATTGGATCACAGCTGACCTCATTCAAATGTACCGGTTTCAGGATTCATTGTGGTCAAAGTTCAAACAAACTGGCTCTATGAACGATCACTGTATATATAGACAATGGCAAAATATATGCACTAAGCAAACAAAATTTGCCAAGGCCCAATATTTCTGTTAAAATCTGAACAATAACATATCTAACCCTAGAAAGTTTTGGAAACTCATAAATAACTTACAAAATCCACCAATCCACTCCCAACCCTCCACTGTCAATGTGGATAACCAAACCCTGCAACTCCCCTTAGAAGTAGCAAATGCCTTTAACAATTATTTTGTTGGATGCTCCAGCCTCCACCACCCTGATTGACAAACTAATTAATGGCACGCATCCTGAAACTACAAATGTGGATCAGGCCCCACTAAAACAGCAAAGACCCAATATAGAGAAGTTACATTTTAGACCTGTACCCATCAATGTCGTTAAGAAACACCTTAATAATCTAAAAATCAAAAACCAGTCTGGACCTCATCAAATCCCAGCAATTCTGTTGAAGCTCAGTGAGCCGGCAATTGCTAAGCCTGTCACAACCCTAATTAATGAATCATTGATGTCTGGATACATACCCAAACTCTGGAAAACTGCAAGAGTAGGTCCTATTCATAAAAGTGGGGAGTTAACCTTGGTTTCTAACTATCTCCCTATATCAATGCTCCCAGTATTGTCAAAAAATTTAGAAAAATGCGTCCATACGCAATTATGCAAGTATTACCAACTTTCTAACTATCTGACCCCTGATCAATCAGGTTTTCGCCTGAATCACTCCACTACAACTGCCCTCCTAAAAGTTTGCAACAACATCCAAACTAGCATGGAACAAGGAGAACTAACTGGAGCTATTTTCCTTGATTTTGCAAAGGCCTTTGACACAGTAGACCATGACATAATACTGCTCAAACTAAAAAACTCTGGTATTGCTGATCGTCCGTTAACCTGGTTTCGATCATATGTATTGGATCGATCACAATATGTCTCCATTTCTAACAGTGACTCCCTCCCTCTCCCAGTCACATGTGGTGTTCCCCAAGGTTCCATTCTCGGCCCACTACTATTCACATTATTTATAAATGATCTGCCTAATGTCTGCAAATCCTCAACTGTACACATGTATGCAGATGACACGGTAATCTATGCAAACAATTCCGATCTGCAGCAGCTTGAAGCAGTGCTCCAAGACCAGTTCACAGAGGTAGAAAAGTGGATCTCAAAAAACAAACTCTTCCTAAACACTGACAAAACAGTCACAATGATCTTTGGAACGAGACCTAAATTACACAAATTACAAAATTCCCATCTATGCATCAAAACAAAATCCAATTGCACACTGACTGCAGTCCACTCTTTCAAATACTTGGGTATGTTGTTAGACCCTAATCTATCTTTTGGCCTCCACATAGAAAAACTTGCATCTAAACTTTATCCAAAACTAGGTGCCCTGTACAGAAACAAATCTTGCCTCAGCCCTACAGTAAAATAAAAAATTGTACAGCAAATGCTGATGCCTATCATGGATTATGGGGACGTAGTATACGCACCTGCACCGCAAACTCACCTTAATACATTTTATAACTCATTCTGCCCCTTTGTGCTACAATGTAACTACAGGACCCACCATTGTGATATGCTAAAAGAACTAAACTGTCTGACGCTGGAATCCAGATGCACCCTCCATCTTTTCTGCCTTGTGTTTAAGAGCCTTTCTGGGAAGCTCCCACCCTACCTGAGCAGAATGCTCTCCCCAGCTATTCCCACCTCCTATAACCTCCGATCCAGTACAAGCACATTATTTAGCTTGCCTCAATACAAAAAGAAAGCAGCTCAATCCTCCTTTTCCTACAGAGCGCCACAGTTATGGAATGACCTCCCGCATACTTTCAAACCTTCCCCAAGCCTAATATCCTTTAAGACAGCGGTTCCCAACCTTTTTTCTCTCCCGTACCCCTTGATTAGGCTTTTCATTTATGAATACCCCCTCTCTTCATTACCCACACCCATCCCTCAAAATAAAGGAAGCGCTTTTTTTTTATAGGGGAGGTAAGCTATATCTGAATGGCATACGACTGTACGTGTATCAACAGGATTAAAGCTCAGATCTCATTCTCACAAGGAGCCCTGCTGTGTGGCTGGTGCCCCTGGCAGCTGCCTGGTTGCCCCTAAACACGGCCCTGGGGGGGGAGTCAAAGTGTAATGATCAGAAAAATAAATATTTTAATTTGTGAGATCAGATCGATATTAACCACCCAGCCACTATTGACGTTTTTAGTTGGAAGTGAAGCAATCTGACTCAAGCAAGCACTAGCATTAGTACTTTACTTACCAGCACTGACTATAACTTATTTGGGGATGTAGACCCGCCACACCTGTGTGACTCGCAACCTCCACAGCTCTACCACACGTGTCTATGCAGCTATGCTGCTGCAGTGCTGTTTCTAACTGCGCACTCGCAGTCAACATTTTGTGCACGGGGGTGGGTGAAGCAGAAGGCTAAGCTGTCTGGTGACAGGGTGATCATTAATATGTGGACCGGAGTCATCCACACCCAGTCCACATATTTCAGGTGCAGGGGCTCCCATCTGCCTATATGCCAGGCCAGGACTTCACTTGTCACTTTAGGGCTGAACGATCCTTCCTTCCACAGTTCCACGATGGTTATTAGTTGATGACCGATTGAGAGTGCCCCCCCGAATCTTCCGCCATTACCAACAATATTTTTGAGTACCCCCAACTGGTCTGCCAAGTACCCCCAGGGGTACACATACCACAGGTTGGGAACCGCTGCTTTAAGATATCCCTCTCTATATATCTCAAAACAGAATGCACCTGTCATGGTTGATTATATATTTCCTACCTGTTCTATGTTAATTTTTGCATATATTGTGTATTATTATTGTTTTTGTATTTTATTGTACCCTATTGTATCAATGCAATGTTTTGTGATCCCAGGACATACTTGAAAACGAGAGAAATCTCAATGTATCCTTCCTGGTAAAATATTTTTATAAATAAATAAATAAATAAATAAAATCTGCATAGCAAATCAAACAGTGGTGGTCCAAACAGGCAGGGATAGACAGGCAGGCAGAAACACACACACACACATACATACATATACACACACATACATATACGCATGCACACACACATACATACACATACATATACACACACACATACATACACACATACATATACACACACACACACATACATATACACACACATACATATACACATACACACAAACACACACACACACATACATACACACATACATATACACACACACACATACATATACACACATACATATACACATACACACAAACACACACACACATACATACACACATAAATATACACACATATATACACACACACATACACATACATATACACACACACACACAAACACATATACACACACACAAACACACACACATACATATACGCACACACAAACAAACACACACACATACATATACACACATACACACACACATACATACATATACACACAAATACATATACACACGCACACACACACACACACACACATACATACACATATATATACACACACACATACATACACATATACACACACACACACATACATATACACACACATACATATACACATACACACAAAGACACACACACATACATACATATACACACACATACATATACGCACACACACACACACACACACATACATATACACACACATACATATACACATACACACAAACACACACACACATATACACACATATACACACACATACATATACACACACACACAAACACATATACACACACACACAAACACACACACATACATATACACACACACAAACACACACACATACATATACACATATACACACACACATACATACATATACACACACATACATATACACACATATACACACACACATACATAAACACACACATAGAGTTATTTCGCCAACATTGGTGTGTCCGGTCCACGGCGTCATCCTTACTTGTGGGATATTCTCTTCCCCAACAGGAAATGGCAAAGAGTCCCAGCAAAGCTGGCCATATAGTCCCTCCTAGGCTCCGCCCACCCCAGTCATTCTCTTTGCCGTTGCACAGGCAACATCTCCACGGGGATGGTTAAGAGTTTTTTGGTGTTTAAATGTAGTTTTTATTCTTCTATCAAGTGTTTGTTATTTTAAAATAGTGCTGGTATGTACTATTTACTCTGAAACAGAAAAGGATGAAGATTTCTGTTTGTGAGAGGAAGATGATTTTAGCAGACAGTAACTAAAATCGATTGCTGTTTCCACATAGGACTGTTGAGATGAAGTAACTTCAGTTGGGGGAAGCAGTTAGCAGACTTTTCTGCTTAAGGTATGACTAGCCATATTTCTAACAAGACGATGTAATGCTGGAAGGCTGTCATTTCCCCTCATGGGGACCGGTAAGCCATTTTCTTAGTCAAACAAACAGAATAAAGGGCTTATTATGGGCTAAAAAACTGGTAGACATTTTTATGGGCTAAATCGATTGCTTTATTTGGGCATTTTATTCATATTTATGCTGACAATTTGCATTTATAAACTTGGGGAACGTTTATTAAACGGCAGGCACTGTGTTAGACACCTTTTCCAGTCAGGGGGCCTTCCTAGTTGTAGACTGAACCTCATTTTCGCGCCATTACTGCGCAGTTGTTTTTTGAGAGCAGGGCATGCAGATGCATGTGTGAGGATCTAAAAATTGCTGGAAAAGCTTCTAGAAGGCGTCAATTGGAAATTTGGTGTGCAATACTATTAATGCTTTAAGACACTGTGGTGAAATTTTGGTAATTTTTGAACAATTCCTTCATACTTTTTCACATATTCAGTAATAAAGTGTTTTCTGTTTAAAATTTAAAGAGACAGTAACGGTTTTGTTTTAAAACGTTTTTTGTGCTTTGTTGACAAGTTTAAGCCTGTTAACATGTCTGTACCTTCAGATAAGCTATGTTCTATATGTATGAAAGCCAATGTGTCTCCCCATTTAAATTTATGTGATAATTGTGCCATAGCGTCCAAACAAAGTAAGGACAGTACTGCCACAGATAATGAAATTGCCCAAGATGATTCCTCAGATGAGGGGAGTAAACATGATACTACATCATCTCCTACTGTGTCTACACCAGTTTTGCCCACGCAGGAGGCCCCTAGTACATCTAGTGCGCCAATGCTTATTACCATGCAACAATTAACGGCTGTAATGGATAACTCCATAGCAAATATTTTATCCAAAATGCCTACTTATCAGAGAAAGCGCGATTGCTCTGTTTTAAACACTGAAGAGCAAGAGGGCGCTGATGATAATTGTTTTGTCATACCCTCACACCAATCTGAAGGGGCCATGAGGGAGGTTTTGTCAGATGGAGAAATTTCAGATTCAGGAAAAATTTCTCAACAAGCTGAACCTGATGTTGTGACATTTAAATTTAAATTAGAACATCTCCGCGCACTGCTTAAGGAGGTGTTATCTACTCTGGATGATTGTGACAACTTGGTCATTCCAGAGAAATTATGCAAGATGGACAAGTTCCTAGAGGTTCCGGTGCACCCCAACGCTTTTCCTATACCCAAGCGGGTGGCGAACATAGTAAATAAGGAGTGGGAAAAGCCCGGCATACCTTTTGTTCCCCCCCCTATATTTAAGAAATTATTTCCTATGGTCGACCCCAGAAAGGACTTATGGCAGACAGTCCCTAAGGTCGAGGGGGCAGTTTCTACTCTAAACAAACGCACTGCTATTCCTATCGAAGATAGTTGTGCTTTCAAAGATCCTATGGATAAAAAATTGGAAGGTTTGCTTAAAAAGATTTTTGTACAGCAAGGTTACCTTCTACAACCAATTTCGTGCATTGTTCCTGTCACTACAGCAGCGTGGTTCTGGTTCGAGGAACTAGAAAAGTCGCTCAGTAGAGAGACTCCATATGAGGAGGTTATGGACAGAGTTCACGCACTTAAATTGGCTAACTCTTTTATTTTAGATGCCGCTTTGCAATTAGCTAGATTAGCGGCGAAAAATTCAGGGTTTGCTATCGTGGCGCGCAGAGCGCTTTGGCTAAAGTCTTGGTCAGCGGATGTGTCATCCAAGACAAAATTGCTTAACATCCCTTTCAAAGGTAAAACTCTATTTGGACCAGAATTGAAAGAGATTATTTCAGACATCACTGGGGGAAAGGGCCACGCCCTTCCACAAGATAGGTCTTTCAAGGCTAAAAATAAGTCTAATTTTCGTTCCTTTCGCAATTTCAGGAATGGACCGGCCTCTAATTCTGCATCCTCTAAGCAAGAGGGTAATGCCTCACAACCCAAACCAGCCTGGAAACCGATGCAAGGCTGGAACAAGGGAAAGCAGGCCAAGAAGCCTGCCGCTGCTAACAAAACAGCATGAAGGAGTAGCCCCCGATCCGGGACTGGATCTAGTGGGGGGCAGACTCTCTCTCTTTGCTCAGGCTTGGGCAAGAGATGTTCAGGATCCCTGGGCGCTAGAAATAGTTTCTCAAGGTTATCTCCTGGAATTCAAGGAACTACCCCCAAGGGGAAGGTTCCACATGTCTCACTTATCCTCAAACCAAATAAAGAGACAGGCATTCTTACATTGTGTAGAAGACCTGTTAAAGATGGGAGTGATACACACAGTTCCAATAAAGGAACAAGGAATGGGATTTTATTCCAATCTGTTCGTAGTTCCCAAAAAAGAGGGAACTTTCAGACCAATTTTGGATTTGAAGATCCTAAACAAATTTCTCAGGGTACCATCGTTCAAGATGAAAACCATTCGAACGATTCTACCCACTATCCAGGAAAGTCAATTTATGACTACCATGGATCTAAAGGATGCGTACCTACATATTCCTATCCACAAAGAACATCATCAGTTCCTAAGGTTCGCTTTTCTGGACAAGCATTACCAGTTTGTGGCCCTCCCATTCGGGTTAGCCACTGCTCCAAGGATTTTCACAAAGGTGCTAGGGTCCTTTCTAGCGGTTCTAAGACCGAGGGGCATTGCAGTAGTACCTTACTTGGACGACATTCTAATACAAGCGTCGTCCCTGTCAAAAGCAAAGGCTCATACAGACATCGTTCTAGCCTTTCTCAGATCACATGGATGGAAGGTGAACATAGAAAAAAGTTCTCTGTCTCCGTCGACAAGAGTTCCCTTCTTGGGAACAATAATAGATTCCTTAGAAATGAGGATTTTTCTAACAGAGGTCAGAAAATCAAAACTTCTAAGCTCTTGTCAAGTGCTTCATTCTGTTCCTCGTCCTTCCATAGCGCAGTGCATGGAAGTAGTAGGGTTGATGGTTGCAGCAATGGACATAATTCCTTTTGCACGAATTCATCTAAGACCATTACAACTGTGCATGCTCAAACAGTGGAATGGGGACTATACAGACTTGTCTCCAATGATTCAAGTAGATCAGAAGACCAGAGATTCACTCCATTGGTGGCTGACCCTGGACCATCTGTCCCAGGGAATGAGCTTCCGCAGACCAGAGTGGGTCATTGTCACGACCGACGCCAGTCTAGTGGGCTGGGGCGCGGGCTGGGAATCCCTGAAAGCTCAGGGTCTATGGTCTCGGGAAGAGTCTCTTCTCCCGATAAACATTCTGGAACTGAGAGCAATATTCAATGCTCTCAGGGCTTGGCCTCAGCTAGCAAAGGCCAGATTCATAAGGTTCCAATCAGACAACATGACGACCGTTGCGTATATCAATCATCAGGGGGGAACAAGGAGTTCCCTGGCGATGAAAGAAGTGACCAAAATAATTCAATGGGCGGAGGATCACTCCTGCCACCTGTCTGCGATCCACATCCCAGGTGTGGAAAACT
Organism: Bombina bombina; assembly: GCF_027579735.1. Lineage (NCBI taxonomy): Eukaryota > Metazoa > Chordata > Amphibia > Anura > Bombinatoridae > Bombina > Bombina bombina. The sequence goes on along the minus strand of NC_069502.1, from coordinate 194,974,656 downwards.
GGGAGGCGGATTTTCTGAGTCGTCAGACATTCCATCCGGGGGAGTGGGAACTCCATCCGGAGATCTTTGCCCAAATAACTCAATTATGGGGCATTCCAGACATGGATCTGATGGCGTCTCGTCAGAACTTCAAGGTTCCTTGCTACGGGTCCAGATCTAGGGATCCCAAGGCGACTCTAGTAGATGCACTAGTAGCACCTTGGACCTTCAACCTAGCTTATGTATTTCCACCGTTTCCTCTCATTCCCAGGCTGGCAGCCAGGATCAATCAGGAGAGGGCCTCGGTGATCTTGATAGCTCCTGCGTGGCCACGCAGGACTTGGTATGCAGACCTGGTGAATATGTCATCGGCTCCACCATGGAAGCTACCTTTGAGACACGACCTTCTTGTTCAGGGTTGGAGATTGAACGCTTGATTCTATCGAAGCGTGGATTTTCAGATTCTGTGATAGATACTCTGGTTCAGGCCAGAAAACCGGTAACTAGAAAGATTTACCATAAAATATGGAAAATATATATCTGTTGGTGTGAATCCAAAGGATTCCCATGGAATAAGATAAAAATTCCTAAGATTCTCTCCTTTCTACAAGAAGGTTTGGAGAAAGGATTATCTGCAAGTTCTCTAAAGGGACAGATCTCTGCTTTATCTGTCTTACTACAAAAAAGACTGGCAGCTGTGCCAGATGTTCAAGCATTTGTTCAGGCTCTGGTCAGGATCAAGCCTGTTTACAGACCTTTGACTCCCCCCTGGAGTCTAAATCTAGTTCTTTCAGTTCTTCAAGGGGTTCCGTTTGAACCTTTACATTCCATAGATATTAAGTTACTATCTTGGAAAGTTTTGTTTTTGGTTGCAATTTCTTCTGCTAGAAGAGTTTCAGAGTTATCTGCTCTGCAGTGTTCTCCGCCCTATCTGGTGTTCCATGCAGATAAGGTGGTTTTGCGTACTAAGCCTGGTTTTCTTCCTAAGGTTGTTTCTAACAAAAATATTAACCAGGAGATAGTTGTACCTTCTTTGTGTCCGAATCCAGTTTCAAAGAAGGAACGTTTGTTACACAATTTGGACGTAGTCCGTGCTCTAAAATTCTATTTAGAGGCTACAAAAGATTTCAGACAAACATCTTCCTTGTTTGTTGTTTATTCTGGTAAAAGGAGAGGTCAAAAGGCGACTTCTACCTCTCTTTCCTTTTGGCTTAAAAGCATCATCCAATTGGCTTATGAGACTGCCGGACGGCAGCCTCCTGAAAGAATCACAGCTCACTCCACTAGGGCTGTGGCTTCCACATGGGCCTTCAAGAACGAGGCTTCTGTTGACCAGATATGTAAGGCAGCGACTTGGTCTTCACTGCACACTTTTGCCAAATTTTACAAATTTGATACTTTTGCTTCTTCGGAGGCTATTTTTGGGAGAAAGGTTTTGCAAGCTGTGGTGCCTTCCGTTTAGGTAACCTGATTTGCTCCCTCCCTTCATCTGTGTCCTAAAGCTTTGGTATTGGTTCCCACAAGTAAGGATGACGCCGTGGACCGGACACACCAATGTTGGAGAAAACAGAATTTATGCTTACCTGATAAATTACTTTCTCCAACGGTGTGTCCGGTCCATGGCCTGGTTTTTTAATCAGGTCTGATGAATTATTTTCTCTAACTACAGTCACCACGGTACCATATGGTTTCTCCTATATATATTTCCTCCTGTCCATCGGTCGAATGACTGGGGTGGGCGGAGCCTAGGAGGGACTATATGGCCAGCTTTGCTGGGACTCTTTGCCATTTCCTGTTGGGGAAGAGAATATCCCACAAGTAAGGATGACGCCATGGACCGGACACACCGTTGGAGAAAGTAATTTATCAGGTAAGCATAAATTCTGTTTTTGATAACAGATGCCTAATGTGTTAAACAATTAGTTTAACCAAAGCTATTTTAATTAAACAAGAAGTCTCCATTGGCACTATGGGGTTAATCTGAAGCTGCTGTAGTAACGCGAATAACCATATAATCTTTAGGAGGAATAAGCTAAAAGTATAGGGCCTAGATTTGGAGTTTTGTCGGTAAGGACCCACGTAGCTAACGCCGGCTTTTTTCTAGCCGCACCATAAAAATAACTCTGGTATTGAGAGTCCACATAAAGGCTGCGTTAGGCTCCAAAAAAGGAGTGTAGAGCATTTTTAAAGCAACTTCAACTCTCGATACCAGAGTTGCTTACGGACGCGGCCAGCTCAAAAACATGCTCGTGTACGATTCCCCCATAGGAAACAATGGGGCTGTTTGAGCTGAAAAAAAAAGCTGCGTTCAGCTCCTAACGCAGCCCCATTGTTTGCTATGCGTAAACACTTCCTACGTCTGCACCTAACACTCTAACATGTACCCCGAGTCTAAACACCCCTAACCTTATACTTATTAACCCCTATTCTGCCGCCCCCGCTATCGCTGACCCCTGCATATTCTTTTTAAACCCCTAATCTGCCGCTCCGTAAACCGCTGCTACTTACATTATCCCTATGTACCCCTAATCTGCTGCACCTAACACCGCCGACCCCTATATTATATTTATTAACCCCTAATCTGCCCCCCACAATGTCGCCTCCACCTAACTACACTTATTGACCCCTAATCTGCCGAGCGGACCGCACCGCTATTATAATAAAGTTATTAACCCCTAATCCGCCTCACTAACCCTATAATAAATAGTATTAACCCCTAATCTGCCCTCCCTAACATCGCCGACACCTAACTTCAAACATTAACCCCTAATCTGCCGACTGGAGCTCACCGCTATTCTAATAAATGTATTAACCCCTAAAGCTAAGTCTAACCCTAACACTAACACCCCCCTAAGTTAAATATAATTTTAATCTAACGAAATTAATTAACTCTTATTAAATAAATTATTCCTATTTAAAGCTAAATACTTACCTGTAAAATAAATCCTAATATAGCTACAAAATAAATTATAATTACATTGTAGCTATTTTAGGATTAATATTTATTTTACAGGTAACTTTGTATTTATTTTAACCAGGTACAATATCTAATCTAATATCTAACGAAATTAATTAACTCTTATTAAATAAATTATTCCTATTTAAAGCTAAATACTTACCTGTAAAATAAATCCTAATATAGCTACAAAATAAATTATAATTACATTGTAGCTATTTTAGGATTAATATTTATTTTACAGGTAACTTTGTATTTATTTTAACCAGGTACAATAGATATTAAATAGTTAAGAACTATTTAATAGTTACCTAGTTAAAATAATTACAACATTACCTGTAAAATAAATCCTAACCTAAGTTACAATTAAACCTAACACTATACTATCATTAAATTAATTAAATAAAATACCTACAATTACCTACAATTAAACCTAACACTACACTATCAATAAATTAATTAAATACAATATCTACAAATAACTACAATGAAATAAACTAACTAAAGTACAAAAAATAAAAAAGAACTAAGTTAAAAAAAATAAAAAATATCTACAAACATAAGAAAAATATTACAACAATTTTAAACTAATTACACCTACTCTAAGCCCCCTAATAAAATAACAAAGACCCCCAAAGTAAAAAATGACCTACCCTATTCTAAATTAATAAAGTTCAAAGCTCTTTTACCTTACCAGCCCTGAACAGGGCCCTTTGTGGGGCATGCCCCAAGAAGTTCAGCTCTTTTGCCTGTAAAAAAAAAACATACAATACCCCCCCCAACATTACAACCCACCACCCACATACCCCTAATCTAACCCAAACCCCCCTTAAATAAACCTAACACTAAGCCCCTGAAGATCATCCTACCTTGTCTTCACCTCACCAGGTATCACCGATCCGTCCTGGCTCCAAAATCTTCATCCAACCCAAGCGGGGGCTGGCGATCCATCATCCGGTGGCTGAAGAGGTCCAGAAGAGGCTCCAAAGTCTTCATCCTATCCGGGAAGAAGAGGCAATCCGGACCGGCAACCATCTAGATCCAAGCGGCATCTTCTATCTTCATCCGATGACGACCGGCTCCATCCTGAAGACCTCCACCGCGGACCCATCTTCTTCCGGCGACGTCCAACTGAAGAATGATGGTTCCTTTAAGGGACGTCATCCAAGATGGCGTCCCTTGAATTCCGATTGGCTGATAGGATTCTATCAGCCAATCGGAATTAAGGTAGGAATATTCTGATTGGCTGATGGAATCAGCCAATCAGAATCAAGATCAATCCGATTGGCTGATCCAATCAGCCAATCAGATTGAGCTCGCATTCTATTGGCTGATCGGAACAGCCAATAGAATGCAAGCTCAATCTTATTGGCTGATTGGATCAGCCAATCGGATTGAACTTGATTCTGATTGGCTGATTCCATCAGCCAATCAGAATATTCCTACCTTAATTCCGATTGGCTGATAGAATCCTATCAGCCAATCGGAATTCGAGGGACGCCATCTTGGATGACGTCCCTTAAAGGAACCGTAATTCCTATCAGCCAATCGGAATTCGAGGGACACCATCTTGGATGACGTCCCTTAAAGGAACCGTCATTCTTCAGTTGGACGTCGCCGGAAGAAGATGGGTCCGCGGTGGAGGTCTTCAGGATGGAGCCGGTCGTCATCGGATGAAGATAGAAGATGCCGCTTGGATCAAGATGGTTGCCGGTCCGGATCGCCTCTTCTTCCCGGATAGGATGAAGACTTTGGAGCCTCTTCTGGACCTCTTCAGCCACCAGATGATGGATCGCCAGCCCCCGCTTGGGTTGGATGAAGATTTTGGAGCCAGGACGGATCGGTGATACCTGGTGAGGTGAAGACAAGGTAGGATGATCTTCAGGGGCTTAGTGTTAGGTTTATTTAAGGGGGGTTTGGGTTAGATTAGGGGTATGTGGGTGGTGGGTTGTAATGTTGGGGGGGGGTATTGTATGTTTTTTTTTTTACAGGCAAAAGAGCTGTACTTCTTGGGGCATGCCCCGCAAAGGGCCCTGTTCAGGGCTGGTAAGGTAAAAGCTTTGAACTTTATTAATTTAGAATAGGGTAGGGCATTTTTTATTTTGGGGGTCTTTGTTATTTTATTAGGGGGCTTAGAGTAGGTGTAATTAGTTTAAAATTGTTGTAATATTTTTCTTATGTTTGTAAATATTTTTTTATTTTTCGTAACTTAGTTCTTTTTTATTTTTTGTACTTTAGTTAGTTTATTTCATTGTAGTCATTTGTAGATATTGTATTTAATTAATGTATTGATAGTGTAGTGTTAGGTTTAATTGTAGGTAATTATAGGTATTTTATTTAATTAATTTAATGATAGTATAGTGTTAGGTTTAATTGTAACTTAGGTTAGGATTTATTTTACAGGTAATTTTGTAATTATTTTAACTAGGTAGCTATTAAATAGTTCTTAACTATTTAATAGCTATTGTACATGGTTAAAATAATTACAAAGTTGCCTGTAAAATAAATATTAATCCTAAAATAGCTACAATGTTATTATAATTTATATTGTAGCTATATTAGGATTTATTTTACAGTTAAGTATTTAGCTTTAAATAGGAATAATTTATTTAATAAGAGTTAATTAATTTCGTTAGATTAAAATTATATTTAATTTAGGGGGGTGTTAGTGTTAGGGTTAGACTTAGCTTTAGGGGTTAATACATTTATTAGAATAGCGGTGAGTTCCAGTCGGCAGATTAGGGGTTAATAATTGAAGTTAGGTGTCGGCGATGTTAGGGAGGGCAGATTAGGGGTTAATACTATTTCTTATAGGGTTAGTGAGGCGCATTAGGGGTTAATAACTTTATTATAGTAGCGGTGCAGTCCGCTCGGCAGATTAGGGGTTAATAAGTGTAGGCAGGTGGAGGCGACATTGAGGGGGCAGATTAGGGGTTAATAAATATAATATAGGGGTCGGAGGTGTTAGGGGCAGCAGATTAGGGGTACATAGCTATAATGTAGGTGGCGGCGCTTTGCGGTCGGCAGATTAGGGGTTAATTATTGTAGGTAGCTGGAGGCGACGTTGTGGGGGGCAGATTAGGGGTTAATAAATATAATACAGGGGTCGGCAGTGTTAGGGGCAGCAGATTAGGGGTACATAAGTATAACGTAGGTGGCGGTCGGCAGATTAGGGGTTAAAAAAATTTAATCGAGTGGTGGCGATGTGGGGGGACCTCGGTTTAGGGGTACATAGGTAGTTTATGGGTGTTAGTGTACTTTAGAGTACAGTAGTTAAGAGCTTTATGAACCGGCGTTAGCCCAGAAAGCTCTTAACTACTGACTTTTTTCCAACGGCTGGAGTTTTGTCGTTAGATTTCTAATGCTCACTTCAGCCACGACTCTAAATACCGGAGTTAGAAAAATCCCATTGAAAAGATAGGATACGCAATTTACGTAAGGGGATCTGCGGTATGGAAAAGTCGCGGCTGAAAAGTGAGCGTTAGACCCTTTTTTGAGTGACTCCAAATACCGGAGTTAGCCTAAAACCAGCATTAGGAGCCTCTAACGCTGGTTTTCACGGCTACCGCCAAACTCCAAATCTAGGCCTAGGAGAATAGTAGCTGCAAAAACTACTACATCACAATTCTAATATATACCCTGATGCTTTTTCTTTTTTTATAAGCAGTCTATTTAATAATCACAATGTTTGTGAAGCACATTCAGCTTGACTGAAGTATAATTGTAAAAGTGAAGCTGAGCAACACAGTGCATAAACCAAAAGCTGATTGCAATGGACATTCACATTCTCTAGTCTGTCAAACTGTTTAAAAAAAGAAATAGTATTAAAAAAAACATTTAATATAAACAGTTTTAGCACAAGCATCAAATTACCTTAGTGCAAAAAAACATTCTGAAATTGCACTGCTTAGAAGACCTCTGTCCAGTTCCAGTATCAATAGATCTACTTCAATGTGACTGTCCCGAGATTAACACGCCCACCCCATGTAACAATTGGCCCATCAGTATGATTGACATTCATGTCATCCAATTGAGAGCCTTATTTTACGTAATGTAATTTTTAAAATGTATTTTCTCTAAATTCACTCTGATTTACTAGTTGTGTAGCATACAAGCATTGGGGTACAGGTAACTTTTCCCTTTTCAGGGAACATGCTTGTAGAATCTTTGACCTGTGGTTTTTCACTGGTCTGTCAAGGTGTATGCCGAGGTGCTCTGCAAACTGCAGTTTAGATGCAGGAGAATAGCATAGGAAATTATAGGGAACTAGAAAACAGCACATTTAAATGTAGTTCCTTTTACTGACACCTGACAACCCAGCACTAAAACAGTTGCTCTCTCTGCACAGCCACTGCTTTATCCATCTGCTGATGCGAGCTGCAGACTCTGTAGCTCTCATCAGCAGATGGATAAAGCAGTCGCTATTTAGCTCCTACAGGCTGCATGGCTATATCTTGCCCCACTCGTCTGTTCCCTCATGATAGAAGCCTGCGCAGCTAATTGTACTAAGCTAAGCCGTAGTTACAGGCACTCAGGCAGGGCAGGCTCCGGAAAATAACTGAAAAACTTTCCAAGCAAGGCTAGCAGGAATATGAAGAGCTCTCAGCTCTGCCACCATGACACACTGTTAACTTATCGTCTTCACGATGTGACGTGGCATCCTCCAGGCCAGGGCATTCACTGTGACAGTCAGTGGCACTGGTGAGTGACTGGTCGAGGTCGTCGTGTGGTGGTTACTGGTCAATCTGTCAAAAAAGTTCATGAACAACCACATAACCATTTTATTAATTATTAAAAAAAGTTTTGATTTTTATGAATTGACAGGAGGCGCGCAACAAACCTTTGCATCTAAGAGTCAATCTGTAAAGTCTATTTCAACTATGTAAGTGGAACGCAACTGCAGATCAATTATTGTTTTGTATCACCAGGGTTTTTGGGCTATTTAGGTGAGCATAGACCAGTAAACCTGTGGTGAATTAATATTAAGTTAGAGGTTCAATGCTGTCAGTACTATCACAACATGAATCCTTCTAAGCACAATATTTCCAATACTGTTAGACTGGCACAGTATGGAAAAAATAATGAAAAAATGATAGAAGAAAAATATGCTTCTAATTTAAAGAACTTGAGAGAACAAAAATTCTTTTTTAAGATTACATTAAATAAACATGTAATGCAGGAGAGAGTTGATTAATCCTTGTAAGAAGTAAGCTTGGTTTGCAAGAGATATACTTTTAACAAGTCACAGAGAATGATTCAGTTGTCTTGTAGCTGCTACTTTGTAACTGTGTTTATTGAGAGCAGCTGCTGCAGAGTAAGAGAGGAATTTGGCAAGATGCCCAGACTTGCAGTTGCAAAACCAAGTAACAGTTTTTATTTTGAAATAGTTAAATCCTCTTCAGTTCAAGCTTGTAAACTTAGAGCTCAAAGTCTTGTTCTTAAAGCAGCATATATATTATGAAGTGAGAAAGGAGATAGTGATTCCCCAGTATGAAATAGTGTGCAGAGTAATTTAGAAAACTGCAGTGCCTGTCAGCTCCAGTTAAACTAAGAGTGATGCTTTAAGTGTACAATAACAATTCAGCAGTTAAGTTCTCAAATAGTATGCAAGGAATAAAATTAAGAGGTAACTTAGCTGTAAGCCCAAGGATGCAAACAGGATATTTCAGGGGATGTAATTCTTGTAGAAAATAGTCCAGAGTAATCCAAGCAAACAGTCCTTTGTGAAAGAAGTTGGTTTGAGAAAAACAATGCAGCTCAGAGACTGTGTGTAAGCTGTTACTCCTGCTAATGAAAATAACTAAGCACCTGTTTGCTGACAGGTGGAGCCTTAAGTAACATGAAAGTGAGAGAACCATATGATGAGAAGTGAGAGAAGTAAAACATGAAATGGAATCCTGACATAAGCCCCCCTTCAAGGAAGCCGATCATCGGCTTGATGCCTGGGTCTATGTGGATAGTGTCTATGGAAGCGAGAGAGCAACCGAGGGGCATTGATGTGGGTGTGCGGTTCCCAACTGTCGTCATCTGGCGAGAAACCCTTCCACCTCCAAGGTATTGCAACTGACCATTGTAGTATCTAGAGTCCAATAGGTCTTGGACCTCAAATATGTCAACATCCAAGGTCACTGGATCAGGGGGAAGAATAGTTTTAGTTGTTGAGGTAGATAAAGCCGGTTTCAGGAGCGAGACATGGAAGGTGGGTGAATAGGTAATGATGATGGAAGATCAAGAGTAACTGCATTGGCATTAACAATATTGCTTACTGTAAAGGGTCCGATAAATAAGCCAGCTAATTTTTACTGGGAACAGGTATTTTGATATTTTTGGTTGAAAGCCAGACTTTATCTCCTACTGCATAGACAGGAGACGGTCTTCTACGGAGATCATAGTACTTCTTTTGTATAGCTTGTGCGTTCTGGATGTTTAGACGCAAGGAATGAAAATTCTCCGCTATCTTTTGTAGAAGGTCATCAACCGGTTGAGAAGTTGGGGCAATTGAGTCATGGATGAAGAAGTTAGGGTGGAAAGCGTAATTCGCAAAGAATGGAGACAAATTGGTTGAACTGTTTTTAATATTATTATATGCAAATTCTGCCATGTATAGGTACCGGGCCCACTCTGTTTGTTGGTATTTGCAGTAACAGCGGATGTACTGTTCAAGCCATTGGTTTAACCTTTCAGTTTGACCATTGGTCTGCGGATGGAAGGCTGTACTAAGTCGATGATCAATCTGTAGATGTTGGGCGAGGGATTTCCAGAATTTTGAAGTAAATTGAGCTCCTCTGTCGGTTGTTATGATGTTCGGGATCCCATGGATGCGTACAACCGAATTCAGGAAAAGTTGAGCAGTCTCCGTGGATGTGGGTACCTTGTGATACGGAATGAATAAAGCCATCTTTGTGAGAATATCTGTAACAACAAGAATAGTATTAAATCCAGAACTTAAAGGAAGTTCAACAATAAAGTCCATACCTATATGAGCCCAAGGTCTTTCAGGGATATCCATAGGTATTAGGTTACCATAAGGTTTATTTCTATCCTTTTTAGAAGTGATACAGATATCACAGTGTTGTATATAATTATGGACGGAATCAGACATGTTTGGCCACCAATAAAGTCTTGATAAGAGATCTAATGTCCTTTTGATACCAGGGTGTCCAAGCAAAGGAGGATCATGATGTTGTTTAATCAAGTCATTCCTGAGAGATTCTGGGATATATAGCTTGGAGTCGTGATAATAGAAATCAGCATTTTGAGTCAGATGTAGATGGGATCTCTGATTATCTGACTGTAGAGCAGTAAGGAGTTGAGTTTTAAATGTAGGCATCAGGCCCAAGAATTTGTCTGCAGGTATGATGGAAGTAACTTCTTGAGAATTTGGTGGTCTGGGATCTCTCCTGGAGAGAGAGTCAGCCTTCCCATTTTTAGATCCAGGTCTGTATACTATAAGATAGTTAAACCTGCTAAAATACAGGCTCCATCTTACTTGTCTACTGGACAGAGTTTTATTTTTCTGCAGGAATTCCAGGTTGCGATGATCTGTATGGATTATGATAGGTTGTACTGTGCCCTCTAGAAGATGTCTCCATGTATCGAAAGCACATTTAATTGCGAGAAGTTCTTTTTCTCCGATGGAGTAGTTAATCTCGGCTGGAGAGAGTAGCTTAGAATAGAAAGCTACTGGATGAAGTGGTTGTGTAAGATTTTTCCTTTGGGAGAGAATAGCGCCAAGAGCAAAATCTGAAGAGTCGACCTCGAGGACGAATTGTAGGGAAGGATCTGGAAATTGTAGTATAGGTGCAGTAGTGAATGAGGTCTTCAGGTTACGAAGGGCCTCATCGGCATCTTCATCCCAACGGAATGGCACACAGGTGCTGGTGAGTCTAGAAAGAGGTTTTATCTTTTGGGAGAAGTTCCTAATAAATTTGCGGTAATAATTACTGAAACCTAGAAAGAGTTGTAATTCTTTTCTGTTAGTGGGTTGTGGCCAGTTTCTCACGGCTTCTACCGTATTTTCTTGCATTTGAATGCCATTGGGTCCTATACTGTAACCCCGGAAATCAATTTCAGTAACGTGGAAAAGACACTTCTCAAGTTTAGCGTAAAGTCTATGCACTTGCAATCTTGACAAGACCCAGCTAACATGCTTCACGTGATCTTCTAAAGTTTTGGAATAAATAAGGATGTCATCCAGGTATACCACAATGCAGATGTCAAGAAGGTCATGGAAAACATCATTCACGAAAAACTGAAATGTGGCCGGAGCATTAGTAAGCCCGAAGGGCATTACAAGATATTCAAAGAGACCATATCTTGTACGGAATGCGGTCAACCACTCATCACCCTCTCTTATTCGAACAAGATTATAAGCCCCTCTAAGATCAAGCTTGGTAAAAAAATTTGCATCTTGAAGGCGTTCAATAAGTTCGGGGATGAGTGGTAAGGGATACCGGTTTTTGATGGTTATTTTGTTCAACTCCCTAAAATCAATTATAGGTCAAAGTGAGTTGTCTTTGTTTCTGACAAAGAAGAAACCAGCTGCGGCAGGTGAAACAGAGGGGCGAATAAAGCCTTTTTTCAGGTTTTCATCTAAATAGGTTTTAAGATGGTCCAACTCTGGTTGACAGACAGGGTATAGATGGCCGTATGGAGGTGTGGTTCCTGGTTTGAGGTCAATAGGACAGTCGTAGGTCCGATGAGGAGGTAAGCTGTCTGCCTCCTTTTTGCTGAAGACTTCTTTAAATTTGTCGTAAGCTTTGGGGATACTGGGCACTTCAGTAATATGTAAAAGAGTTGTAGGATGTAAGCAACTTTGTTGACAGTATTTAGAATTAAATTTGATGTCAAGAGAACTCCAAGTTATTGTTGGTTCATGTAATCGAAGCCATTGTAAACCTAAGACAAAAGGGAAGAGTGGAGAACTGATAATATCAAATGTGATATATTCTTGATGTGAGTCAAAGGTGGTAACCAGAATGGGGATGGTATGTTGTATTATAGGTCCTGAAGAAATTTCAGACCCATCCACTACTCGAATAAAAACAGGAGACAATTTTTTTTATGAGTGGTATTTTATTTGTTAATGCAATAGAAGCATCCATGTAGTTTCCTTGTGCGCCTGTATCAATTATGGCCTCTTTCTTCAGCTGTTTGTAGTCCCACTGTAAAGAGAGGGGTAGAATACAGTGAATGGGTTTATCATATACCAATAGAGAAGTCAAACTAGAAAATGACTTACGGTTCTTGTTCTTGCGTAGAGATGGACAATCCTGAACACAGTGAGCAGCGGAACCGCAATACATGCAAAGTCCCTTGGATTTACGTCTGAATCTTTCTTCAGAAGTGAGGGGGCCTCGAATGAAGCCAATCTCCATAGCCTCTGGAGCACTGCTAGAAAAATGAGCAGTGGAAGTTGTTTGAATGGGGTGAGTAGGCCTTTTATAGGAGGGCTCTGTGTGCTGGCGTTCCGTCTTTCTCTTAATCTCCTATCAATCTGCATAACCAATCTCATAAATGCTTCCAAAGAGTCTGGGATATCTATACGAGCAAGTTCATCTTTCACCTGATCAGACAGACCTAATCTAAATTGACTTTTAAGAGCAACTGCATTCCATTGGGAATCAATAGCTTGTTGTTTAAATTCAGTAATATAGGTCTCGACTGGTCGGTTGCCTTGTTTTAACTTCCTCAGTTTATCATCCGCTGTATGTTGGAGGTTGGAATCTGAATATAACTTATCCATAACAGCAAGGAAGGACTGTAAAGAGGACAGAAGAGGGCTGTTTGACTCAAACAAAGTATCTGCCCAAATGCGGGGTTCCCCACGTAGATAAGTAATCATGCTCAACACCTTGGTCCTGTCATTAGGATATGTGACAGGTTTCAGACTAAATGTTAGTACACAAGCATTTCTGAATTGACGATACTGACGTCTTTCACCATGGAAAAAATCTGGCGGAGCAATGATTGGCTCAGTAACAGGCTGTGCAGGAACAGGTTTGCTAGAAACTGAATCTTGAATAACCTTCCTAAGGGTCTCATTCTCTACTTTTAAATCCCTGAGACCCTGGTTAAGTTCATCCACTCGTTTAGAAAGGTTATAAACAATTGTTGGGAGATCTGCTGGTTCCATTGTAAGGCTTAGTTATTATGTAAAGTCTATTTCAACTATGTAAGTGGAACGCAACTGCAGATCAATTATTGTTTTGTATCACCAGGGTTTTTGGGCTATTTAGGTGAGCATAGACCAGTAAACCTGTGGTGAATTAATATTAAGTTAGAGGTTCAATGCTGTTAGTACTATCACAACATGAATCCTTCTAAGCACAATATTTCCAATACTGTTAGACTGGCACAGTATGGAAAAAATAATGAAAAAATGATAGAAGAAAAATATGCTTCTAATTTAAAGAACTTGAGAGAACAAAAAATTTTTTTTAAGCTTACATTAAATAAACATGTAATGCAGGAGAGAGTTGGTTAATCCTTGTAAGAAGTAAGCTTGGTTTGCAAGAGATATACTTTTAACAAGTCACAGAGAATGCTTCAGTTGTCTTGTAGCTGCTACTTTGTAACTGTGTTTATTGAGAGCAGCTACTGCAGAGTAAGAGAGGAATTTGGCAAGATGCCCAGACTTGCAGTTGCAAAACCAAGTAACAGTTTTTATTTTGAAATAGTTAAATCCTCTTCAGTTCAAGCTTGTAAACTTAGAGCTCAAAGTCTTGTTCTTAAAGCAGCATATATATTATGAAGTGAGAAAGGAGACAGTGATTCCCCAGTATGAAATAGTGTGCAGAGTAATTTAGAAAACTGCAGTGCCTGTCAGCTCCAGTTAAACTAAGAGTGATGCTGTAAGTGTACAATAACAATTCAGCAGTTAAGTTCTCAAATAGTATGCAAGGAATAAAATTAAGAGGTAACTTAGCTGTAAGTCCAAGGATGCAAACAGGATATTTCAGGGGATGTAATCCTTGTAGAAAATAGTCCAGAGTAATCCAAGCAAACAGTCCTTTGTGAAAGCAGTTGGTTTGAGAAAAACAATGCAGCTCAGAGACTGTGTGTAAGCTGTTACTCCTGCTAATGAAAATAACTAAGCACCTGTTTGCTGACAGGTGGAGCCTTAAGTAACATGAAAGTGAGAGAACCATGTGATGAGAAGTGAGAGAAATAAAACATGAAATGGAATCCTGACACAATCTTCTACCAGTTTACTCTGAAGCCTGAACATCTTACATTGCTATATTTTTCACTGATGAATCCTGCAGCTACTCCTATTAACTATAAGTCACAGTATCAATTTATGTTTCCATTGAAACCAGAATATATTGTATATACAATATTTGTTTCACTCTCCATGAATTCTACAATAACTTCTTGCAACTATGAATCACAGAATATCATCTATCCATGTCCAGGATACTCTTCCCCGGGTCAGGGGTCGGTGTCTCTAATTCCCTACACTGCCCTGAGAGTCTGTGTCCTGAGTGCATATACACCGGAACATGACAGATGCAGGGGATTTATACATTTTGGGCTCCATTTTCTAAGCTGTCTGCGAGTTGTTTGTGAGTTCTTTCATCTAATTTTCTGCGTGCGGATCGAACATCATATGTACTATGCTCTGAATTCATTGAAAAACTAACATTTACAAGTGTCGAGCGAACTTGTCCGCAACTCTTATATTCTAGTCTTTTTTGTAGCTAAAAAATCCTCACTCAACATAAATCTAGCAATAAACAGTAATTACTAAACAATCTATTTCTACGCACGCTACTTTATCCGCACCTAGCTCATGAAAAATCCCTTGCCAGACTATAGGTGGCGAGCACAATAATAAAAAATAGGGTCTATAAGATATACGCCTACAAGTGATATAAAAGAAGGGCAATACACTTGAATCTTTACTCACTGTTGATCCTGCTAGCCATGGAGACACTTCTTCAGCTATATATTCTTTGTCTGATGCAAATCAGGGGGAGAAGGCAAATTCGGGAACCTGATGCCACAGAAAATGTTGTTAGAAGGAGATTGCGGGTACAGCGTGTATTCCTTCCTCAGGTTCCTTTAGATGGCCTTTCCGATAGAGAGGTTATTCAAAGGTTCCGTCTGGATCGATATTCAATATTGACTTTATATGCTCAAAATGTACAGTTCCTAGAGCCAGTGACGGCACGTTCAATGGCCATTCCCGGACTCCTCAAGTTTCTTGCTGCCTTGCACTTTTTTGCCACCCAATCATTTCAGGCAGTGTCCAGAGTCATCATTGGTTTCAGTCAATCTGTCTTTTCGCGTCATGGTTTGTATACCATCTACCACAGAAGAGTGGCAATCGATAAAGTCACAATTCTATTGTGTGGCAGAAATGTCAAATGTACTTGGGGTTATAGACTGTACCCATATTGCAGTTAGACTGCCACGTTTACGGGAGGAGATTTATCGGAACAGAAAGTCTTGCCATTCTCTTGGTAAATCTTTTAATGTCGTTGTACCTTTTCTCTATCTGGTCAACGTCCTTTTTTCCAGGGCCCTGAGCACTGACAGCATCACTGATACGAGTCCAGATACTCTTTTTACGGTGACTGGAAGTTTGCTTCGTACAACAACTGAATAAATGGTCATAAGAGTCGAGTACCATATCAACAAGATCCAGGTTCTGCTGGTGTGAGAATTGTGGATTCTTGGATTTGGTTGTCTAAGAATCAGATCCTGAAGTTGCCATTCTTAATTTATTAAAAATATATATATAAGCTTGAAACGCTTCAGGTTCAGTATTTTTTCTGTCTGAAAAAAACATAATTTATGTAAGAACTTACCTGATAAATTAATTTCTTTCATATTAGCAAGAGTCCATGAGCTAGTGACGTATGGGATATACATTCCTACCAGGAGGGGCAAAGTTTCCCAAACCTCAAAATGCCTATAAATACACCCTCACCACACCCACAATTCAGTTTAACGAATAGCCAAGAAGTGGGTTGATAAGAAAGGAGCGAAAGCATCAAAAATAAGGAATTGGAATAATTGTGCTTTATACAAAAAAATCATAACCACCACAAAAAAGGGTGGGCCTCATGGACTCTTGCTAATATGAAAGAAATGAATTTATCAGGTAAGTTCTTACATAAATTATGTTTTCTTTCATGTAATTAGCAAGAGTCCATGAGCTAGTGACGTATGGGATAGCAGATACCCAAGATATGGAACTTCCACGCAAGAGTCACTAGAGAGGGAGGGATAAAATAAAGACAGCCAATTCCGCTGAGAAAATAATCCACAACCCAAATCAAAAAGTTTTAATCTTATAATGGAAAAAAAACAGAAATTATAAGCAGAAGAATCAAACTGAAACAGCTGCCTGAAGTACTTTTCTACCAAAAACTGCTTCAAAAGAAGAAAAAACATCAAAATGGTAGAATTTAGTAAAAGTATGCAAAGAAGACCAAGTTGCTGCTTTGCAAATTTGATCAACAGAAGCTTCATTCCTAAAAGCCCAGGAAGTAGAAACTGACCTAGTAGAATGAGCCGTAATCCTATGAGGCGGGGACTTACCCGACTCTACATAAGCATGATGAATCAGAGACTTTAACCAAGATGCCAAGGAAATAGCAGAAGCCTTCTGACCTTTCCTGGAACCAGAAAAGATAACAAATAGACTAGAAGTCTTTCTAAAACCTTTAGTAGCTTCAACATAATATTTCAACGCTCTTACTACATCCAAAGAATGTAAAGATTTCTCCATAGAATTCTTAGGATTAGGACACAATGAAGGGACAACAATCTCTCTACTAATGTTGTTAGAATTCACAACCTTAGGTAAAAATTTAAATGAAGTCTGCAATATCGCCTTATCCTGATGAAAAATCAGAAAAGGAGATTCACAAGAAAGAGCAGATAACTCAGAAACTCTTCTAGCAGAAGAGATGGCCAAAAGCAACAACACTTTCCAAAAAAAGTAATTTAATATCCAGAGAATGCATAGGTTCAAACGGAGGAGCCTGTAAAGTCCTCAGAACCAAATTAAGACTCCAAGGAGGAGAGATTGGCTTAATGACAGGCTTGATACGAACCAAAGCCTGAACAAAACAATGAATATCAGGATGATTAGCAATCTTTTTGTGAAAAAGAACAGAAAGAGCAGAGATTTGACCTTTCAAAGAGCTTGCAGACAAACCCTTATCCAAACCATCCTGAAGAAACTGTAAAATTCTAGGAATTCTAAAAGAATGCCAAGAGAATTTATGAGAAGAACACCAAGAAATGTAAGTCTTCCAGACTCGGTAATAAATCTTCCTAGACACAGATTTACGAGCCTGTATCATAGTATTAATCACTGAGTCAGAGAAACCTCTATGACTAAGAATCAAGCATTCAATCTCCATACCTTCAAATTTAATGATTTGAGATCCTGATGGAAAAATGGGCCTTGAGATAGAAGGTCTGGCCTTAACGGAAGTGTCCAAGGTTGGCAACTTGCCATCTGAACAAGATCTGCATATCAAAACCTGTGAGGCCATGCTGGAGCCACCAGCAATACAAACGAACGTTCCATTTGAATTTTGGAAATCACTTTTGGAAGAAGAACTAGAGGCGGAAAGATATAAGCAGGTTGATAATTCCAAGGAAGCGACAACGCGTCCACTGCTTCCGCCTGAGGATCCCTGGATCTGGACAGATACCTGGGAAGTTTCTTGTTTAGATGAGAGGCCATCAGATCTATTTCTGGAAGTCCCCAGATTTGAACAATCTGAAGAAAAACCTCTGGGTGAAGAGACCATTCGCCCGGATGTAATGTCTGGCGACTGAGATAATCCGCTTCCCAATTGTCTACACCTGGGATGTGAACCGCAGAGATTAGACAGGAGCTGGATTCCGCCCATACAAGTATCCGAGATACTTCTTTCATAGCCTGAGGACTGAGAGTCCCACCTTGATGATTCACATATGCCACGGTTGTGACATTGTCTGTCTGAAAACAAATAAACGATTCTCTCTTCAGAAGAGGCCAGAACTGAAGAGCCCTGAAAAAGTTAGAAAATGTTGATTGGTAATTTCGCCTCCTGAAATTCCAAAACCCCCTGCGCTGTCAAAGATTCCCATACAGCTCCCCAACCTGAAAGACTCGCATCTGTTGAGATCACAGTCCAGGTTGGACGAACAAAAGAGGCCCCTTGAATTAGACGATGGTGATTCAACCACCAAGTCAGAGAAGATCGAACATTGGGATTTAAGGATATTAATTGTGATATCTTTGTATAATCCCTGCACCACTGGTTCAGCATACAAAGCTGGAGAGGTCTCATGTGAAAGCGAGCAAAGGGGATCGCGTCCGATGCAGCAGTCATGAGACCTAGAATTTCCATGCACAAAGCTACCGAAGGGAATGATTGAGACTGAAGGATTTGACAAGCTGAAACCAACTTCAGACGTCTCTTTTCTGTTAGAGACAAAGTCATGGACACTGAATCTATTTGAAAACCCAAAAAGGTTACCTTTGTCTGAGGAATCAAGGAACTCTTTGGTAAATTGATCCTCCAACCATGTCTTTGAAGAAACAACACAAGTTGATTCGTATGAGATTCTGCAGAATGCAAAGACTGAGCAAGTACCAAGATATCATCCAAATAAGGAAATACCGCAATACCCTGTTCTCTGATTACAGAGAGAAGGGCACCGAGAACCTTTGAAAAGATCCTTGGAACTGTTGCTAGGCCAAACGGAAGGGCAACAAACTGGTAATGCTTGTCTAGAAAAGAGAATCTCAGGAACTGATAGTGATCTGGATGAATTGGAATATGAAGATATGCATCCTGTAAGTCTATTGTAGACATATTATGCCCTTGCTGAACAAAAGGCAGAATAGTCCTTATAGTCACCATTTTGAATGTTGGTATCCTTACATAACGATTCAATATTTTTAGATCCAGATCTGGTCTGAAGGAATTCTACTTCTTTGGTACAATGAATAGATTTGAGTAAAACCCCAGACCCCGTTCCAGAACTGGAACTGGCACAATTACCCCAGCCAACTCTAGGTCTGAAACACATTTCAGAAATGCCTGAGCCTTCACTGGGTTTACTGGAATGCGTGAGAGAAAAAATCTTCTCACAGGCGGCCTTACCTTGAAACCTATTCTGTACCCTTGTGAAACAATGTTCTGAATCCAAAGACTGTGAATCGAATTGATCCAAATATCTAAAAATCGTAACCTGCCCCCTACCAGCTGTGCTGGAATGAGGGCCGCACCTTCATGCGGATTTGGGAGCTGGTTTTGACTTTCTAAAAGGCTTGGATTTATTCCAGACTGGAGAAGGTTTCCAAACGGAAATGGTTCATTTAGGGGAAGGGTCAGGCTTCTGTTCCTTATTCTGACGAAAGGAACGAAAACTATTAGCAGCCCTATATTTACCTTTAGAATTTTTTCCTGAGGCAAAAAGGTTCCTTTCCCCCCAGTAACAGTTGAAATAATAGAATCCAACTGTGAACCAAATAATTTATTACCTTGGAAAGAAAGAGAAAGCAAAGTTGACTTAGAAGTCATATCTGCATTCCAACATTTAAGCCATAAAGCTCTTCTAGCTAAAATAGCTAAAGACATATACCTGACATCAATTCTAATGATATCAAAAATGTCATCACAAATAAAGTTATTAGCATGTTGAAGAAGTTTAACAATGCTATAATCATTATGGTCTGACACTTGTTGCACTAAACCTCCAACCAGAAAGTGGAAGCTGCAGCAACATCAGCCAAAGAAATAGCAGGTCTAAGAAGATTACCTGAACATAAATAAGCTCTCCTTAGAAAGGATTCAAGCTTCCTATCTAAAGGATCCTTAAAGGAAGTACTATCCGCCGTAGGAATAGTAGTACGTTTAGCAAGAGTAGAAATAGCCCCATCAACTTTAGGGATTTTGTCTAAAAATTCTAATCTATCAGATGGCACAGGGTACAATTTCTTAAACCTTGGAGAAGGAGTAAATGAAGTACCCAGACTATTCCATTCCCTAGAAATTACTTCTGAAATAGCATCAGGAACTGGAAAAATTTCTGGAATAACTACATGAGGTTTAAAAACAGAATTTAAACGCTTAGTAGATTTAGTATCAAGAGGACTAGACTCCTCCATATCTAATGCAATCAACACTTTAAGTAAAGAACGAATAAACTCCATCTTAAATAAATATGAAGATTTATCAGTGTCAATATCTGAGGCAGAATCTTCTGAACCAGATAGATCCTCATCAGAAACAGATAAGTCAGAATGATGGCGGTCACTTAAAAATTAATCTGAAATATGAGAAGTTTTAAAAGACCTTTTACATTTACTGGAAGGAGGAATAACAGACAGAGCCTTCGTAAAAAAATTAGAAACAGACGCCTAGATTTAGAGTTCTGCGGTAGCCATCAAAACCAGCGTTAGAGGCTCCTAACGCTGGTTTTTACCGCCCGCTGGTATTTAGAGTCAGTCATTAAAGGGTCTAACGCTCACTTTGCCGCCGCGACTTTTCCATACCGCAGATCCCCTTACGTCAAATGCGTATCCTATCTTTTCAATGGGATCTTTCTAACGCTTGTATTTAGTGTCTTGGCTGAAGTGAGCGTTAGAACTCTAACGACAAAACTCCAGCCGCAGAAAAAAAACAGGAGTTAAGAGCTTTCAGGGCTAACGCCGGTTCATAAAGCTCTTAACTACTGTGGTCTAAAGTACACTAACACCCATAAACTACCTATGCACCCCTAAACCGAGGTCCCCCCACATTGCCGCCACTATAATAATTTTTTTTAACCCCTAATCTGCCGACCGCACACCGCCGCCACCTACGTTATACTTATGTACCCCTAATCTGCTGCCCCTAACACCGCCGACCCCTATATTATATTTATTAACCCCTAATCTGCCCCCCTCAATGTCGCCGACACCTACCTACACTTATTAACCCCTAATCTGCCGACCGGACCTCGCCGCTACTATAATAAAGTTATTAACCCCTAATCCGCCTCACTCCCGCCTCAATAACCCTATAATAAATAGTATTAACCCCTAATCTGCCCTCCCTAACCTCACCGACACCTAACTTCAAGTATTAACCCCTAATCTGCCGACCGGACCTCGCCGTTACTCTAATAAATGTATTAACCCCTAAAGCTAAGTCTAACCCTAACACCCCCCTAAGTAAAATATAATTTAAATCTAACGAAATAAATAACTCTTATTAAATAAATTATTCCTATTTAAAGCTAAATACTTACCTGTAAAATAAATCCTAATATAGCTACAATATAAATTATAATTATATTGTAGCTATTTTAGGATTTGTATTTATTTTACAGGCAACTTTGTATTTATTTTAACTAGGTACAATAGCAATTAAATAGTTAATAACTATTTAATAGTTACCTAGTTAAAATAATTACAAAATTACCTGTAAAATAAATCCTAACCTAAGTTACAATTAAACCTAACACTACACTATCAATAAATTAATTAAATAAACTACCTACAATTATCTACAATTAAACCTAACACTACACTATCAATAAATTAATTAAATACAATACCTACAAATAAATACAATTAAATAAACTAACTAAAGTACAAAACATAAAAAAGAACTAAGTTACAAAAAATAAAAAAATATTTACAAACATTAGAAAAATATTACAACAATTTAAAACTAATTACACCTACTCTAAGCCCCCTAATAAAATAACAAAGCCCCCCAAAATAAAAAAATGCCCTACCCTATTCTAAAATTAAAATAGAAAAGCTCTTTTACCTTACCAGCCCTTAAAAGGGCCTTTTATGGGGCATGCCCCAAAGAATTCAGCTCTTTTGCCTGGAAAAAAAACCATACAATACCCCCCCAACATTACAACCCACCACCCACATACCCCTAATCTAACCCAAACCCCCCTTAAATAAACCTAACACTAAGCCCCTGAAGATCTTCCTACCTTATCTTCACCACACCGGGTACTACCGATCGGTCCAGGCTCCGATTTCTTGATCCAAGCCCAAGCGGGGGGCTGAAGACGTCCATCCTCCGGCTGAAGTCTTGATCCAAGCGGCGGCTGAAGAAGTTCATCTTCGGGCAGAAGTCTTCATCCTATCCGGGCAGAAGAGGACATCCGGACCAGCAAACATCTTGATCCAAGCGGCATCTTCTATGTTCTTCCATCCGATGACGAGCAGCTCCATCTTGAAGACCTCCGGCGCGGATCCATCCTCTTCTTCCGACGACTAGACGACGAATGAAGGTTCCTTTAAGAGACGTCATCCAAGATGGCGTCCCTCGAATTCCGATTGGCTGATAGGATTCTATCAGCCAATCGGAATTAAGGTAGGAAAATTCTGATTGGCTGATGGAATCAGCCAATCAGGTTCAAGTTCAAACCGATTGGCTGATCCAATCAGCCAATCAGATAGAGCTCGCATTCTATTGGCTGTTCCGATCAGCCAATAGAATGTGAGCTCAATCTGATTGGCTGATCCAATTAGCCAATCGGATTGAACTTGAATCTGATTGGCTGATTCCATCAGCCAATCAGAATTTTCCTACCTTAATTCCGATTGGCTGATAGAATCCTATCAGCCAATCGGAATTCGAGGGACGCCATCTTGGATGACGTCCCTTAAAGGAACCTTCATTCTGTTTTAGGACGTCGGAAGAAGAGGATGGATCCGTGCTGGAGGTCTTGAAGATGGAGCCGCTCGTCATCGGATGGAAGAACATAGAAGATGCGGCTTGGATGAAGATGTTTGCTGGTCCGGATCTACTCTTCTGCCCGGATAGGATGAAGACTTCTGCCCGAAGATGGAATTCTTCAGCCGCCGCTTGGATCAAGACTTCAGCCGGAGGATGGACGTCACTCTTCAGCCCCCGCTTGGGCTTGGATGAAGACTTCGGAGCCTCTTCTGGACCGATCGGTGAACCCGGTGTGGTGAAGACAAGGTAGGGAGATGTAATGTTGGGGGGGGGGTATTGTATGTTTTTTTTTCCAGGCAAAAGAGCTGAATTCTTTGGGGCATGCCCCGCAAAAGGCCCTTTTAAGGGCTGGTAAGGTAAAAGAGCTTTTCTATTTTAATTTTAGAATAGGGTAGGGCATTTTTTTATTTTGGGGGGCTTTGTTATTTTATTAGGGGGCTTAGAGTAGGTGTAATTAGTTTAAAATTGTAATATTTTTCTAATGTTTGTAAATATTTTTTTATTTTTTGTAACTTAGTTCTTTTTTATTTTTTGTACTTTAGTTAGTTTATTTAATTGTATTTATTTGTAGGTATTTTATTTAATTAATTTATTGATAGTGTAGTGTTAGGTTTAATTGTAACTTAGGTTAGGATTTATTTTACAGGTAATTTTGTAATTATTTTAACTAGGTAGCTATTAATAGCTATTGTACCTGGTTAAAATAATTACAAAGTTGCCTGTAAAATAAATATTAATCCTAAAATAGCTACAATATAATTATTCGTTATATTGTAGCTATATTAGGGTTTATTTTACAGGTAAGTATTTAGCTTTAAATAGGAATAATTAATTTAATAAGAGTTAATTTATTTAGTTAGAATAAAATTATATTTAACTTAGGGGGGTGTTAGGGTTAGACTTAGCTTTAGGGGCTAATACATTTATTAGAGTAGCGGTGAGGTCCGGTCGGCAGATTAGGGGTTAATAATTGAAGTTAGGTGTCGGCGATGTTAGGGAGGGCAGATTAGGGGTTAATACTATTTATTATAGGGTTATTGAGGTGGGAGTGAGGCGGGTTAGGGGTTAATAACTTTATTATAGTAGCGGTGAGGTCCGGTCGGCAGATTAGGGGTTAATTATTGTAGGTAGCTGGCGGCGACGTTGTGGGGGGCAGATTAGGGGTTAATAATTATAATATAGGGGTCGGCGGTGTTAGGGGCAGCAGATTAGGGGTACATAGGTATAATGTAGGTTGCGGTGGTGTACGGAGCGGCAGATTAGGGGTTAAAAGTGTAATGCAGGGGTCAGCGATAGCGGGGGCGGCAGATTAGGGGTTAATACGTGTAAGGTTAGGGGTGTTTAGACTCGGGGTACATGTTAGGGTGTTAGGTGCAGACTTAGAAACTGTTTCCCCATAGGAAACAATGGGGCCGCGTTAGGAGCTGAATGCTGCTTTTTTGCAGGTGTTAGGGTTTTTTTCAGCTCAAACTGCCCCATTGTTTCCTATGGGGAAATCGTGCACAAGCACGTTTTTTAAGCTGGCCGCGTCCGTAAGCAGCGCTGATATTTAGAGTTGCAGTGTCGGTAAATTATGCTCTACGCTCCCTTTTTGGAGCCTAACGCAACCCTTCTGTGAAATCTAAATACCAGCGGTATTTAAAAGGTGCGGCCAAAAAAAAAGCATGCGTAGCTAACGCACCCCTTTTAACGCAAAACTCCAAATCTAGGCCAAATTCTTTTACATTAACAGGGACATCCTGAACATTAGATGTTGAAGGAAAAACAGCAGGTAAAGGATTATTACTAATGGAGACACTATCTGCATTAGAAAGTTTATCATTACAACTAACACAAACTACAGCCGGAGGAACAGTTACCAAAAGTTTACAACAAATGCACTTAACTTTGGTAGAACCAGCATCAGGCAGCGTCTTTCCAGAAGTAGATTCTGATCCAGGGTCAGGTTGAGACATCTTGCAATATGTAATAGAAAAAACAACATATAAAGCAAAATTATCAAATTCCTTAAATGACAGTTTCAGGAATGGGAAAAAATGCCAAATAAACAAGCCTCTAGCAACCAGAAGCAATGAAAAAGTGAGACTTAAATAATGTGAAAAAAGGTGGAGACAAGAATGACGCCCACATTTTTGGTGCCAAGTATGACGCCCACATTATTGGCGCCAAGTACAATGCCCATATTTTTTGGCGCCAAGTATGACGGCACATCCTCTGACGCCGAAAAACGACGCCCACATTTTTTGGCGCAAAAAAAGTCTGTAACACATATACGTCAAAAATGACGCAACCACGAACAAACTTCCGGCGTCAACTATGGCGCCGGAAATGACAAAATTTTGCGCCAAAAAAGTTTGCGCCAAGAATGACGCAATAAATTGAAGCATTTTCAGCCCCCGCGAGCCTAACAGCCCGCAGGGAAAAAAAAAAATTGAAAATGGTAAGAAAAAAAAAATTATTCATATGCATTATCCAAAATAATGAATAGAATACTGATTATCCTGAATCATGGCAAATATAAGTTTAAACACATATATTTAGAACTTTACATATAAAGTGCCCAACCATAGCTTAGAGTGTCATAAATAAAATAAGACTTACTTACCCTAAGACACTCATCTACATATAGTAGATAGCCAAACCAGTACTGAAACGAGAATCAGTAGAGGTAATGGTATATAAGAGTATATCGTCGATCTGAAAAGGGAGGTAGGAGAAGAAATCTCTACGACCGATAACAGAGAACCTATGAAATAGATCCCCTAGAGGAAGACCATTGTATTCAAATAGGCAATACTCTCTTCACATCCCTCTGACATTCACTGCACTCTGAGAGGAAAACCGTGCTCCAGCCTGCTGCGAAGCGCATATCAACGTAGAATCTAGCACAAACTTACTTTACCACCTCCATGGGAGGCAAAGTTTGTAAAACTGAATTGTGGGTGTGGTGAGGGGTGTATTTATAGGCATTTTAAGGTTTGGGAAACTTTGCCCCTCCTGGTAGGAATGTATATCCCATACGTCACTAGCTCATGGACTCTTGCTAATTACATGAAATAAATAGATAAAGCGGACTTTATGTAGTGCTGAAATATATTACCGTGACAAATTTGATGTTTCTGACACCTTACAGTCACATGGGACAAACATGACAGACAAGTTGTAAGACAATAATAGTACATTCGCTACTAGTGAGGCATCAGATGTATGAATCATTTGCCTGCGCTCGATGCGGATTAGACAAAACAATTTTTATACTGTTTTTCAGTACATGTGGCGACCGGGCAGTGTTTCGCTACCTGCGAGTTCTAGCGAGTCAACAAGATGCTGTCGGCGAGCAAATTGACGCTTTAGTAAATGGAGCCCTTTGTGTACAAAAACCCAGAGTTTAATTCTCATGTGAGTGTGTGGGCACTGGGAAGAAGGCACAACACAGATATGCTCTTTGTGCTTCAATGTTGTGCTAGATAAATAATATTAAAGGGACATAAAACCCAATTTTTTTTTCATTTAGATAGAAAATAACATTTTTAACAACTTTCTAATTGACTTTTATTATCAAATATTCTTAGTTTTCTTGTTATCCTTTGTGGAAAAGCAGAAATGTAAGCTAAAGAGTCTGCAGAACTATATGGAGGCAGTTTTGCAACAATGTTATACATTTGCAGGGGCACTAGGTGGCAGCACTATTTCCTGTCATGTAGTGCTTCAGGCATGTGCACTCTACCTACCTAGGTATCTCTTCAACAAAGAATAACATGAGAATAGAAAATTGGAGACTTTTTAAAAATTGTATTCTCTATCTGAATCATGAAAGAAAATGTTTGGGTTTAATGTCCCTTTAATGATTTACACTAGTGTGTGGCTTAAACTAATACCGCCCTCCTCCTCTGCTTTTTTATTGCCTATACACACACAGTGGCTTCTAGTTATGAAGCTCCGTATTTTCCTGCATTCACCGGCCCAATACGCTCACCTAACATCGCCTGAATACGTTCGCCAAAGTTATCAAGAGAGCTGTCAAGAAGCCGCGCACCAAGTACAGAGCGATGAGCAGCGGACTGTTGTTAACTGACAGTCATCGATCTCGCTGCTCATCAGCTTCTTCGCAGCTTTCTTGCTAGCCTGTCACTAAGCACCCACACTAAACTATACTGTTTTACCCCCTAAACCGCCGCTCCCGGAGCCCCCCACACCTAAATAAAGTTATTACCCCCCAACCGCCGCTCCTGAACCCCTCCGCAAATATAATAAATATGTTAACCCCTAAACCGCCACTTCCGGACATCGCCGCCACCTACATTATACCTATTAACCCCTAATCTGCCGCCCCCTACATAAAGTTATTAACCCCTATCCTGCCGATCCCGGACCCCGCCGCAAATAAATTAATTGTTTAACCCCTAAACTGCCGCACCCGGACCCTGCCGCACCTACATTACATTTATTAACCCCTATCCCGCCCCCCCTACACCACCGCCACCTACATTACATTGATTAACCCCTAATCTACCCCCCTACACCGCTGCCACTATATTAAATGAATTAACCCCAAAGCCTAAGTCTAACCCTAACCCTAACACCCCCCTAACTTAAATATTATTTAAATTAATCTAAATAAATATTACTATAATTAACTAAATTATTCCTAATTAAAACTAA
Organism: Bombina bombina; assembly: GCF_027579735.1. NCBI lineage: Eukaryota > Metazoa > Chordata > Amphibia > Anura > Bombinatoridae > Bombina > Bombina bombina. The sequence goes on along the minus strand of NC_069502.1, from coordinate 194,947,350 downwards.
ATACTTACCTGTAAAATAAACCCTAAGATAGCTACAATATAATTAATAATTACATTATAGCTATTTTAGGGTTTATTTTTATTTTACAGGCAACTTTGTATTTATTTTAACTAGGTACAATAGCTATTAAATAGTTATTAACTATTTAATAGCTACCTAGCTATCTGCTGGATGGAGGACCTCTTCTGCCCCGCTTGGATGAAGACTTCTGCCGGATGGAGGACTTCTTCTGCCCCGATCGGATGAAGACTTCTGCTGGTCCGGATGTCCTCTTCTGCCGCATCGGATGACCAGTGGTGCCCGGCTGGGTGAAGACGGCTCAAGGTAAGGTGATCTTCAATGGGGTAGTGTTAGGTTTATTTAAGGGGGGATCGAGTGGGTTTTAGAGTAGGGGTGTGTGGGTGGTGGGTTGTAATGTTGGGGGGGTATTGTATTGTATTGCGTTCGGAACATCTGTAGTGACGTAACCATCGATCTGGGTCAGACTGAGTCCGGCGGATCGTATGTTACGTCACTATATTCTACTTTTGCCGGGCTGTAGGGGATGATAACTACGGCGAATCAGCCTCGCCACAAATACGCTGTGGAATTGCAGCGTATTTGCAGTTGACGGCTTGATAACTAGAGGCCAGTGTGTGTAGGCAACTAGGCAATAATAAGGAAAAAAAAGTCACATTTACCAAATTTTTTGCCATATACTGATTTACCAAAAACAGTATATGGCCAAAAATTGCTAAAATATACCACTGGCATGATAGCTTTAATTTAGAATGTTATGTCAATTACAAATAATGTCTAAAGAATTAAGATTATTTAAAAAAAAAAACTATATTTGACCATGAAGATGTTGAATTTGTATCAGAATGGGAATCAGCCTTAGAAGAAGGCTTATTTAAATTAATAGACATTGTCATGAAATATAGACACCATAAAGTAGATCAGTGACTGTCACTAAGCACCCACACTAAACTATACTGTTTTACCCCCTAAACCGCCGCTCCCGGAGCCCCCCACACCTAAATAAAGTTATTACCCCCCAACCGCCGCTCCTGAACCCCTCCGCAAATATAATAAATATGTTAACCCCTAAACCGCCACTTCCGGACATCGCCGCCACCTACATTATACCTATTAACCCTTAATCTGCCGCCCCCTACATAAAGTTATTAACCCCTATCCTGCCGATCCCGGACCCCGCCGCAAATAAATTAATTGTTTAACCCCTAAACTGCCGCACCCGGACCCTGCCGCACCTACATTACATTTATTAACCCCTATCCCGCCCCCCCTACACCACCGCCACCTACATTACATTGATTAACCCCTAATCTACCCCCCTACACCGCTGCCACTATATTAAATGAATTAACCCCAAAGCCTAAGTCTAACCCTAACCCTAACACCCCCCTAACTTAAATATTATTTAAATTAATCTAAATAAATATTACTATAATTAACTAAATTATTCCTAATTAAAACTAAATACTTACCTGTAAAATAAACCCTAAGATAGCTACAATATAATTAATAATTACATTATAGCTATTTTAGGGTTTATTTTTATTTTACAGGCAACTTTGTATTTATTTTAACTAGGTACAATAGCTATTAAATAGTTATTAACTATTTAATAGCTACCTAGCTATCTGCTGGATGGAGGACCTCTTCTGCCCCGCTTGGATGAAGACTTCTGCCGGATGGAGGACTTCTTCTGCCCCGATCGGATGAAGACTTCTGCCGGTCCGGATGTCCTCTTCTGCCGCATCGGATGACCAGTGGTGCCCGGCTGGGTGAAGACGGCTCAAGGTAAGGTGATCTTCAATGGGGTAGTGTTAGGTTTATTTAAGGGGGGATCGAGTGGGTTTTAGAGTAGGGGTGTGTGGGTGGTGGGTTGTAATGTTGGGGGGGTATTGTATTGTATTGCGTTCGGAACATCTGTAGTGACGTAACCATCGATCTGGGTCAGACTGAGTCCGGCGGATCGTATGTTACGTCACTATATTCTACTTTTGCCGGGCTGTAGGGGATGATAACTACGGCGAATCAGCCTCGCCACAAATACGCTGTGGAATTGCAGCGTATTTGCAGTTGACGGCTTGATAACTAGAGGCCAGTGTGTGTAGGCAACTAGGCAATAATAAGGAAAAAAAAGTCACATTTACCAAATTTTTTGCCATATACTGATTTACCAAAAACAGTATATGGCCAAAAATTGCTAAAATATACCACTGGCATGATAGCTTTAATTTAGAATGTTATGTCAATTACAAATAATGTCTAAAGAATTAAGATTATTTAAAAAAAAAAACTATATTTGACCATGAAGATGTTGAATTTGTATCAGAATGGGAATCAGCCTTAGAAGAAGGCTTATTTAAATTAATAGACATTGTCATGAAATATAGACACCATAAAGTAGATCAGTGAACCAAAGAAATCAGAAAATCATTAAAGATTCATAAAGGTGATCTCTGGATGACAATATTAAAAAAGATTAGAGAAATTTCACAAGCTCTTAAAAAGAAAAAGAAACTCCTTGGAGATTTATATGAACATAAAACTAATACTTGCTTAGAAGAAAATGAAGACAGTAATGAATGGGAGACCTTAATAGGAGAACCTAAAGTTAGTCAAATAGAAAGGAGAAACATTCCTCATACATATAGTTCAGATGTAAAATAGAATATAACTACTTCAAAGGGACATTCCGGTCAAAATGTAAAATTTCCAAAGATGAATTACATACGTATTTGAATAGATACATATTTGCAATATACATGTGTTGGCAAAATTGATTCTAGTAAAAGTTATCACTGTTTTAGTGTTAACATTTTTCTCCACACGTGCATGTGAAGCATAGCTAGATATTCTCAGTGCACCAGCATTTTAGATACTGAAGCTGCTCAGAGCACCAGTGGGGCTTGTATCATGTCAGCAATTAACAAATGGAGTCATTAACAGATGATACAAGCACTCTAGGCTTTCTGAGCAAGTGCTGAGTTTAAAATGCTGGTGCATGGTGCATACTTAAATACACTTTTGAAACAGCTATAACTTTTATTATAAGCATTTTTGCTAATATATGTATATCACAAAAATGCTTCTATTCAAAACTGAAATACATCCATGTGGATTTTAATTTTGGTTGGAATGTCCCTTTAAATACTCTGAGATATTCTATGTCTAATAACAGTAATAAAAACAAAAAATAGAAAACCCACTAATACTGGACCTAAATATTTAAACCTATGAATTAAAAATCACAAAGAATATAGACTACATATGTTGACTACTATTAATAGAAATATACAGAAATATACAGAAAAATAGACAGAGGTCTTTATCAAATTGAACAATTCAAATTCCCCTTTTCAAGAACATAAGAAAAAAAAAGATAAATCTAACAGATACACAAAATTCTATAAAGATACCTTAAAGTTTAGGAAATTAAACATAAAGTCCAGAAATCAAACTAAAACCTCAATGGCCAACTCAAAATTTCAGCAAAAAAAAAGAACAAAATGAGGTGCTAGAGAAGGAAAGTTTGTCAAAAGTAGAAAACAAAAGAAATAAAATATAAGATACAATCAGGAGATCTAGTTAGAATCTTTAATCTTTATACAATAAAATTTACAGAACAATAGTTAGAAGGCCCCTAACCTTGCCTTGATCTAATCAATTTACTTTATTTATTGATATCTAGAAAATTAACAAAAGTGATAGATTAAGTAAAAATAATAAGGATCTAACTAACCTCTCAGTTAAACACTTAGAGGATCTGACAGCCCTCTAGGAACTCGAACAAGAAAACAAACAAATGGTCTTTGCAGATATCAAAACATATAACTCTAATTTAAAGCCAATATCTTCTTTTCCCCCAGATATTCTAAAGGGTATCTATGTCCTGTGACATTTTACAAAATTAACTGATGGAGTTATGTAAAGATAATCTTAAAAAATTGGGAAACTACATCTTAAAATGTATACAAATATGAAATTATTATACTAAAGGAAGCTGACAAAGGAGAGGTTGTGATCCAAGATCATATAGATTGTATGAAAGAAGTCTATAATCTATTAGAAGACTTTTAAGTTTACATTAAGCTTACCCAGCTTATACTTTTTAAAAACATTATATACTGTAGCTCTACTATATATGAACAAACACAAGGGTATTTTAAATAAATCTGAATTCAAATACCTTAATATCTCTCTCCATGCATTACAGTTTTTTACCATCTTCCAAAAGTACATAAAAATGAAAAAAAAAAAAAAAAATCCCCTAGGTGTCCAATAGGTACCTGGTATTAATTCCTTCTATTCTTGTTTGTCCGAATATGAATATTTCTTTTTAAAACCATTAGTGCCTCCTTTTAAATCATATTTAAGATACTCTCCTTACTTTATTGAGAAAATTGAAGGATTAAAAAGAGATGAAAAACCAACCTTGGATTAAAAACATTCCATATGGTCAGTTTCAACCTTTATGAAGCAACTTTTCCAAACTGGAAGATTTTGATAAGGAAACAATATTTCTAAAATCCAAATCCCTAGAGAAAAAAATACCGGAAAAACTGTCACAGAGCTCCTACTAGAAAGCAAAATGACATAACAGAAAAGCACCACTGATCAAGAATAAACAAACACAGAAAAATAAAAGAATAAACAAATATGTTTCATCACTACTTTTAATGAGGCAGGACCACAAATGAAACATATTTTAAAGAACAGAACACATTTTGAGAAACCTTTTGAAAGATAACCTTAGGGTTACATTTAGAAGGAATAAGAATTTTAATAAACACCTTAGCATCCAGTTAACTTAAAGGGACAGTCTACACCAGAATTGTTGTTGTTTTAAAAGAAAGATAATTCCTCTATTACCCATTCCCCAGTTCTGCATAACCAACAGTTATAATAATACACTCTTTACCTCTGTGATTACCTTGTATTTAAGCCTCTGCAAAATGCCCCCTTATTTCAGTTCTTTTGACAGACTTGCATTTTAGCCAATCAGTGCTCACTCCAGGGTAACTTCACGTGCATGAGCTCAATGTTATCTATATGAAACACATGAACTAACGCCCTCTAGTGGTGAAAAACTGTCAAAATGCTTTCAGATTAGAGGCGGCCTTCAAGGTCTAAGAAATTAGCATATGAACTTCCTAGGTTTAGCTTTCAACTAAGAATACCAAGAGAACAAAGAAAAAATGGTGATATAAGTAAATTGGAAAGTTGTTTAAAATGACATTCCCTATCTGAATCATGAAAGTTTTTTTTGGACTTGACTGTCCCTTTAAACATCCTACCGAACAAGTGAATTGGTTAAAACAAAACAAAAGAGTAGTAGTAGAGACTACTTGAACATGTAGGTGTGTTGCACTTAAGGTTGCCTGCTCTTATTTCTTAATAATTTCTTATTATACACGTATGTATAAATACAGACACATTTATGAGAAACATCTCTCTTTGTACCGCTTTGTATTAAGTACTTAGATTATACATAATTCTATATTATGGCTTTTAAAATAATGTTTTTTTTTATTAAATGAAGTATTATAGGATATACAATGTATTTACTGTAAATTGTGGTAGTCAATATTGGATTGCAAATTTGTAGCTACTACTATATTCTGCTCTATGTCATTGCACAGTTGACATGATGATCCTATCATATGATCTAGAACCAACCGCATAGCTCTGCTGGATACCCACAGTAGGACTGATTAAGTTTAAAGGATAACTTTCTGTTATAATTTTTAAGCTAAACAACTAACATATTAAAGTTAATAAACATTAATTAAAACCTACTGACCTATATTTTCCACAAAACGAAGTTTCATAACGTTCTAAAAGTTATATCTTTTATTCGCCGATGATGTCACGTTATCCTGCCCACTATTTTCAGCACTGCATGTTCAAAATACTTAAACCAATAACTTTGTGTTTAAAGTGCCATTTTGAAACCTAGGTATTGTAAACGGATTGGTACAGAGCAAAGGATACCCACGGAGTGGGTTTGGAAAACAATTAAATTTGCAGACAAGATTTCTGATATACGGTAGAGATATGTTAATGAAATGCTATTGATAAAAAGTGTATTTGGGGTAGTTAGTTAGTAACAGGCATAGAAAATATTTACTTACAGTGGCCCTTTAAGTTAAGTCAGGAACATAACACCAATACTTCTGATGAAGACGGTGGGACTAACTGGCTATGTGACCGTTGCCCTATTATCAGCTTAGAGCTCCTTGGTTAGCTCTGATAAAACTATTGAAACAGACAATTCTTTTGGTTGAATTTTACCATCTTGCTGTACATATACCTCATAATACATGTAATATCTCTATTTTTTATGTGCATAATACACTGTTTTGGGCTTTTTTAGTTTCTTTTGAGAATAACTTCAAGATTTACATCTGTGTTTTAATTTTACTACTGGAAGCCCTACCTACTGCTCGAGGTCTTGAAGAACAATATATGGTAAATATATTTTAAGTATTACACTGTGTGAATCACTTCCCTTAAAACAAGATTGCTGCCTGCCCCGGTCCTCATTTACAGTATGTTCAACGATAGTCTTGGTCTGTGTCTCTTAAGAAACTAATCTGTCTTTCGCTATGGTTGCACCAATCACACTCACCTCAGAGAAATAATGAACCCACAATAGTGTAAATAATGTCACACACTGAAAACAGCCAATAGAAAATACTCAGAGGGTTCAAAAGGAATAAACATCTTTTATTGCCGCAAACATCAATGGAACAGCAACCAAGTACAGCTTAATAAAAATGTATTTTAAAAAAAGATTAAAAGCTCTACGCCTTTTCAACAATTATATATTGCCTTTATCAAGAGCACATCAATAAAAAAGCATACAAAGTAAGCTGTCAAAGCACGATAGTTGTAGGAACTCTTCCCTCTCCCCTAGAGACGGCACTTATCTCATTCATTAAGGACTTGCTTATGAATATAACAGTTGCCTCCTCTTGATGATATCTTTTTGGATGAGGGTATAAACTACATTTATCTTTGGTCTTTGTTATTAACTCTGCAATATTTACTCGATGCTAGATGTTCTAATACAGTAGATCTGTAGATGATGTTTTGTATATACTATAGGCCATATGTTTTCAATCTGTGAGGGCTACTGTATTTCCTAATTAGCCCCTCCCTGGACAATTTCTGAACTCCTTCATTTACTGTTCCCTCCCTCTTGCTTTGTAATATATTTATACCTAATCTAATTCCCCAACATGCTGCTTTACCACAGCTTAAAGGGACATGAAAACCATATTTTTTCTTTCATGACTTAGTAAATTGGAAAGTTGTTCAAAATTGTATACTCTGTCTAAATCATGAATGTCTAATTATGACTTTAATGAACAGATATGATAGATGCTCTCAAAAAGAGGAACTATCAAATGTACCCCAGAGGATGGTGCTTATAATTCAAGGCAGAAAACACTCTAAAAGACGGATTTACCTCAGTTATAACCGCCTATAAACTAGAAATAGTTTTTTAGAAATTGGGGCTAAATTGTTTTTAGAGTGCGCCTGAGAATTCTCTAAATGAGGTATACTCAGTCTTAGTTTGCCTAATGTATAAGTGTTGTATATTTAGATTTGATTGGGCTAAGTATGCTTTAGCTATGTGTTTAATTTTTATAATTCAACTCTATTAGATGTAGACAGAAGTGTAATAAATGTAAATATAATTATGATATAAATGACAAATATCTGGATATTTTTATTAAAATAAATTCATTTATTTTTACTGATTAGATTGGATCACATATAATAATTCAGTCAATTCATTAATAAATACCATGGATACAATAAACATTTAGTGAATAAATAAATAAATAAATAACCTAAAATCTTAATAATTGTTCAATTACATAGAAAAGAGTAGATTCAATTCAAATAGTAATAGATCTTTATCGCCCTTTAAAATAACCCGGATCTGGTAAGAAACTTATAGTTGATTTAGCATATAAATGGTTTAAAACTAAAAATGTACGGCTTAAAAGTGTGTGTTTGTTCTAAAAAATACTAAAATTCTTGCTATGGACAATAATAGTGATGTATAATAGGAGATTGTCTTATAAATCAATAGATATGAGCTTAATATGAGCTAGGTTTATGCAAAAATCTCGATCTAAATACTAAAAAACAACAGTTGAAGGAGATAATTAGATCAATTCACATAGAGAAACAATTTATACAATATGTGATTTAGTTTATTCTTATGACTTATTTTTGTTCGAGTTTTGTCATATAAGTTTGCACAATGATTTGCCTGGGACTTAAAAGATGTAGAAGGTACTTAAAATGTTATAGTTGTAGTTGGAGACAGAACAATTCTGTGTACTATACCGGTATAGATTTTTATGAAATCCGTGTGTGTTATCCGTATGAGAGATATTTAAAATCTTGTTCTTATTTGACCTTTGTTGGAAAAACCCGCCAGGGGGTATCTTGGAGTTTCACAGATGTACTTTATTGCCAAAGTACAATAAAATCCGTGTGCGGTATCCGTATGCGAGATATTTAAAACCTTGTTCTTATTTGACCTTTGTTGGAAAAACCCACCAGGGGGTATCTTCGAGTTTCACAGATGCACTTTATTGCCAAACTTGATGATCTTGTATTCCTGCACCTCTGGTGTCACTCTTTATGCAGGACAGTTATGCAGAGTAAAGAACGTCTGGGGATTCACACTGACAATCTTTTCTCAGCTCCCTCTTGTTAACGGTCCTTCTTAGACAATGTATTAATTTCTTTTGGTGGCAGTCTGCTCGAAGATACCCCCTGGTGGGTTTTTCCAACAAAGGTCAAATAAGAACAAGGTTTTAAATATCTCGCATACGGATACCGCACACGGATTTTATTGTACTTTGGCAATAAAGTACATCTGTGAAACTCCAAGATACCCCCTGGCGGGTTTTTCCAACAAAGGTCAAATAAGAACAAGATTTTAAATATCTCTAATATGGATACCACACACGGATTTCATAAAAATCTATACCGGTATAGTACACAGAATTGTTCTGTCTCCAACTACAACTATAACATTTAAGGTACCTTCTACATCTTTTAAGTCCCGGGCAAATCATTGTGCAAACTTATATGACAAAACTCGAACAAAAATAAGTCATAAGAATAAACTAAATCACATATTGTATAAATTGTTTCTCTATGTGAATTGATCTAATTATCTCCTTCAACTGTTGTTTTTTAGTATTTGGATCAAGATTTTTGCATAAACCTAGCTCATATTAAGCTCATATCTATTGATTTATAAGACGATCTCCTATTATACATCACTATTATTGTCCATAGCACGAATTTTAGTATTTTTTAGAACAAACACACACTTTTAAGCCGCACATTTTTAGTTTTAAACCATTTATATGCTAAATCAACTATAAGTTTCTTACCAGATCCGGGTTATTTTAAAGGGCGATAAAGATCTATTACTATTTGAATTGAATCTACTCTTTTCTATGTAATTGAACAATTATTAAGATTTTAGGTTATTTATTTATTTATTTATTTATTCACTAAATGTTTATTGTATCCACGGTATTTATTAATGAATTGACTGTATTATTATATGTGATCCAATCTAATCAGTAAAAATAAATGAATTTATTTTAATAAAAATATCCAGATATTTGTCATTTATATCATAATTATATATACCTTTATTACACTTCTGTCTACATCTAATAGAGTTGAATTATAAAAAATAAACACATAGCTAAAGCATACTTAGCCCAATCGAATCTAAATATACAACACTTATACATTAGGCAAACTAAGACTGAGTATACCTCAATTAGAGAATTCTCAGGCGCACTCTAAAAACAATTTAGCCCTAATTATGACTTTACTGTCCCTTTAACTTTCACCTCACAGCTACTGCTCTTCCTATTAGTAGTATTTATCTATATGTGTATTTATATATTTACTGACATACACACACACACACACACACACACACACACACATATAAATATATATATATATATATATATATATATATATATACAGTATATATATATATATATATATATATATATATATATATAAATGTGTGTGTGTGCATTGGAGCACTTTGCAGTCAAGTAGATGAAAATATGTAAAACCATATTTACGCTATATTAATATTTAATAAAGTGTATAACTATGTATTTACTGTAAATATTTCACATTCCAATGTTCTTCACATAGCTGAATATGTTTTACGTATTTTTAAATAGATATTTCTATATATATCTGTATATATATACCTATATATATATATATATATATATATATATATATATACCTACATATATATATATATATATATATATGTATTTATTTATGCAAAAATCCATCAGAGATATATATATATATTTTGCATTGTCTATTTGTAACCGCAACTTTGCAAACGCAAGAGCGCAAACTTGTTACTTTCAACTTGTAATATGAGTACAAAAAAATACTTCTAGCGGTTTTAATGCTCAAACAAAGTGCAAACTACAGCTCCACTGATAATCTAGCCCATAATATTTAAACCTAAATTGATGGCAAACTTTGATGATCCCATCAACAATATTTGTAATGAATCATTGAATTAGGAACACTTTCATTCATTAAAATAAATGTAGACGCTCAATTTTGCACAAACAAAACACGGGGCGTTAATGTTCACAAGCTGGATGGCAAAGGGGGCACGCAACGATTGGATAGACCCGTATTCGTCATCAAAGGCACAAATAGAGTATGAATTGTGGGTGGAGGAACGGCGCAATGTTTAAACTACACTACAGGTCAATTATTTAAAAAGTGTCTACATTATTTTAAATTTAAAGTGCCCCTCCTTTAATGATTCATTACAAATATTGTTGATGGAGTCACCAAAGTTTACCATTACTTTAATGGCTGCCTTTTTTTCTTCTTCACTGAGCAGTGAGAGAATTTGTTGCTGTTTTCCCTCTATGTCTTCTAGTATAGTGATGTCTTTAGCCAGTTGCTTATGTTTGTTTTGTAAATAAAAAATAAATTAGCAAGGAGAGTGTGTTTGATGTTAGCTGCTTTTAACAATTAATTCCCCACAAATAACACATTTGCGCCCTTCTCAGATATTTTGTATGTCAATATCCTGTGTTAAGTTAATCAGGACATACTCATGTGACAAATTTTTAATCTGAGCACACTTCGGGTGGTCTTTGATGAGATGGTCATCTACAGGGAGTGCAGAATTATTAGGCAAGTTGTATTTTTGAGGATTAATTTTATTATTGAACAACAACCATGTTCTCAATGAACCCAAAAAACTCATTAATATCAAAGCTGAATATTTTTGGAAGTAGTTTTTAGTTTGTTTTTAGTTTTAGCTATTTTAGGGGGATATCTGTGTGTGCAGGTGACTATTACTGTGCATAATTATTAGGCAACTTAACAAAAAACAAATATATACCCATTTCAATTATTTATTTTTACCAGTGAAACCAATATAACATCTCAACATTCACAAATATACATTTCTGACATTCAAAAACAAAACAAAAACAAATCAGTGACCAATATAGCCACCTTTCTTTGCAAGGACACTCAAAAGCCTGCCATCCATGGATTCTATCAGTGTTTTGATCTGTTCACCATCAACATTGCGTGCAGCAGCAACCACAGCCTCCCAGACACTGTTCAGAGAGGTGTACTGTTTTCCCTCCTTGTAAATCTCACATTTGATGATGGACCACAGGTTCTCAATGGGGTTCAGATCAGGTGAACAAGGAGGCCATGTCATTCGATTTTCTTCTTTTATACCCTTTCTTGCCAGCCACGCTGTGGAGTACTTGGACGCGTGTGATGGAGCATTGTCCTGCATGAAAATCATGTTTTTCTTGAAGGATGCAGACTTCTTCCTGTACCACTGCTTGAAGAAGGTGTCTTCCAGAAACTGGCAGTAGGACTGGGAGTTGAGCTTGACTCCATCCTCAACCCGAAAAGGCCCCACAAGCTCATCTTTGATGATACCAGCCCAAACCAGTACTCCACCTCCACCTTGCTGGCGTCTGAGTCGGACTGGAGCTCTCTGCCCTTTACCAATCCAGCCACGGGCCCATCCATCTGGCCCATCAAGACTCACTCTCATTTCATCAGTCCATAAAACCTTAGAAAAATCAGTCTTGAGATATTTCTTGGCCCAGTCTTGACGTTTCAGCTTGTGTGTCTTGTTCAGCGGTGGTCGTCTTTCAGCCTTTCTTACCTTGGCCATGTCGTATTGCACACCTTGTGCTTTTGGGCACTCCAGTGATGTTGCAGCTCTGAAATATGGCCAAACTGGTGGCAAGTGGCATCTTGGCAGCTGCACGCTTGACTTTTCTCAGTTCATGGGCAGTTATTTTGCGCCTTGGTTTTTCCACACGCTTCTTGCGACCCTGTTGACTATTTTGAATGAAACGCTTGATTGTTCGATGATCACGCTTCAGAAGCTTTGCAATTTTAAGAGTGCTGCATCCCTCTGCAAGATATCTCACTATTTTTGACTTTTCTGAGCCTGTCAAGTCCTTCTTTTGACCCATTTTGCCAAAGGAAAGGAAGTTGCCTAATAATTATGCACACCTGATATAGGGTGTTGATGTCATTAGACCACACCCCTTCTCATTACAGAGATGCACATCACCTAATATGCTTAATTGGTAGTAGGCTTTCGAGCCTATACAGCTTGGAGTAAGACAACATGCATAAAGAGGATGATGTGGTCAAAATACTCATTTGCCTAATAATTCTGCACTCCCTGTAGTTTAAAAATATAATCTTTAATAGGGGCATTTAGCCATTGTCGCATGGTGAGGATGGATAAAAGTAGCTGTTTTGAATTGGGAGCATCAACACAAATTAGTGATGTCATCCTTATAGCAGTCCTAAAAACAATTGAGTAATGCCCCTCTGTGTCTCTCTGTATATACAGGTCTTTAAATGGGAGCTGCCTTCTAATGCTCACCCCATTTTTCTTTTAATTTTTTGATGCAATATAGGAGACAAACTTAGCAAATTATTCCATGGGTTCAATACCTCTTATAAAAAAAAAAAAAATCTGCAATATGATCATTTCCCCTATTAGCCATATGAAATCTCTGATAGCTACCAACCACTTCGGGGTATATTCAGGACTTTTGCATTAACTGTGAGAATATTAACTGGATAAGTTGCCATCATGCAAAATGTTGTGTGAGATGATGATTTAGGTAGTATGTAGTGAATGTTGGAATGTCAATAGCCTGTTAAGAGGTGATACAGAATATGACCATGTGGTCACAAACAAATTTAAAGGGACAGTCAACACCACTATTATTGTTGTTTAAAAAGATAGCTAATCCCTTTATTACCCATTCCCAAGTTTTGCATAACAAACACAGTTATAATAATACACTTTTTACCTCTGTTATTACCTTGTATCTAAGACTCTGCAGACTGCCCCCTTATTTCAGTTCATTTGACTTGCACTTTAGCCAATCAGTGCTCACTCCTCTGTAAATTCACGTGTGTGAGCTCAATGTTATCTATGTGAAACACGTGAACTAATGCCCTCTAGTGGTGAAAAACTGTCAAAATGCTTTCAGATTAGAGGTGGCTTTCAAGGTCTAAGAAATTAAGAAATTAGTATATGTACCGCCTAGGTTTAGCTTTCAACTAAGAATACCAAGAGAACAAAGCAAAATTGGTGATACAAGTAAATTGGAAAGTTGTTTAAAATTACATGCCCTATTTGAATCATGAAAGTTTTTTTTGGACTTGACTGTCTCTTTAAGAAACCAAACAACACATACAAACACATTAGAATTGTTAACGCCATGTGAATTGATTCAAGAATAGAAGGTCACTATCTCTCCTATTGCACCACTACCAATAAATACTGTAATAAATCATAACAGCTAAATCGAACTAAACAATAACATATAACAGTTGAGGTACTAACTTAGGGGAGCAAGCAGGCAAATAAAGGGGCTACCTAAATAGTAGTACCAAAACCTGTCATGGACCCACTACCTGATACCAACTATTTATAAGGCTAGACCCCAAAATAAGGAATTAAATGAGCAAACCAGGAAAGCAGATGGTAAACAGGTGTTAGGGGTTAAACAGTTTATATATAACAGTTTCTCAGATAGATCCCCAATTGGGAACGTCTCCCTGTGCAACAAAAGTAAATTGCAAATTGTAATGTATGGATTTGTGACTGCTAAGCTGACAACTGCTACATTATATATTATATAAATGTGAAACGGACAACAGTACAATTAATACCCAAAAAACATACAATGTTCAAATTAAGGTTATAAATAGCTCTCAGTTATAGATCAAGAGAGTAATGCAATCACAAATTTATGAAGCTAAAGTAGATTTATCTTTTAAACAAGCATGTATAAACATTTTAGATTCAGATTTTAGAGTAATAATTATCAAAAAGGCTTAGGGGCATATTTATCAAGCTCCGTATGGAGCCCCTTGTTTCCAGAAACAGAAGTTATGAAGCAGTTGTCTTAAGACTGCTGCTCCATAACTTGTCCACCTGCTCTGAGGAGGCGGACAGAAATCAACCCTATTGGCGGCGAATCTGCAGGGGGCGGCATTGCACCAGCAGTTTACAAGAACTGCTGGTCCAATTATATATTCGCTGTCGGCATTTATCGATGTGCAGTGGATATGATACGCTACTTCGTATCATGTCCGCTCGCACATTGATAAATATGCCCCTTAGTGTGAGTCCATTCTGTGAAGTTCTGCTTTCATTCGTCTTCATTCAGTAGTAAAAGACTACTGTGCTGAGACTTTGTTGCCTTTTTCAGGCTGATTTCCATTGAGATCTTTGGGCCTATCAGGTTCTGAAGAGGTGTTGTTTTTATAATAATCTATTACATTCCAGGTGGGGAGAATTTTATCTTTAAAGAATTTGCAAAGGAGTCTAAATACTTGAGATCTCTGACACAGAATATAGCCAATATGGCATTGCCCAATGTGCCCTTTTCAATATTTTCTCTATTAGTATTTACAGTCCTTTCAAGTCCATTTCATTCAAGTCCTTTTTAAGATCTGACAATTTGGATATACTAAACATATTCAAGGATTTATTATAGTACTTATGGTAGATTGGCTATATGATTTTGTATCTGGAGAAGCTGATCTTGTGACAAGGTAGCACTATGAACTGTATTGCTGGACATGCAGATCTCACCAAGCAATGTATCTCACAAAATGTAGCTAGTTGAAAAAATGATCTCACAGGCAATAGTGCATTTATTTGAGATTCACTGCTTTTGTCCAGTTTAGTGAGTTTCTTTTCAGCTGTATGGCATTTTGTGAATAGTCTAAGTAGCACAATTGTGTTGTTATTGGAACATAAGGCTGGAGAGAGTGAGGTATAAATTAAACAGCCTGCTGGCTCAAGCAATATGTATTAGAGACCAGGTATGAAGAAGTGGAAACTTCTAGGTCCAGGATAGGCCACGTATCGGCTATTTTATATAGAGTTCACAATATATATTCAGTTAGTACCAGATTGTATTATAAAGTGTAGTCCAATCTGAAGGTTGTGCTTATGTAGAAGGGTTTAGAACCGTTGCAGTGACAATGAAGTCACTTATTATTAAATGAACTAGGATAGTACTGGAGAGTTATATAGATTATCTAGTTATCAGCCACAGCCCAAACGTAAGTAAAATCCTGGAAGGGGCACATGGACCTTAGGTATGTATTACAGCAATCTCTCATTGAATGTCAGCACAAATATAGAAATTTACTAAAATGTCTATCCTTGTGTATATAATAAAGTAAGTGAATCACACTAAAGACATCATGCAGGCAGCATGTATCTTTAGAACGGATTGTCCCTTTCTTATACGTCAGTGCCTCAGAAAAATACAGTTTTTAGGATACAAGAAATATATTATGGATATGCTTATCTACTTTAAAAAAACTAAATGGATGAGTGCTTTATAGCATAGTTAATGTCTACTGAGGTATGGTATCAGAAAGGGGACTTACAGGTTGCACGTCAATGCCGTGATACGTCTCACAATGTGTGAAGACCTAGCTATGAGGTAGGTGGCTTATATAACCTCCAGGTTAAATGAGCAGCAGCTTAATAACAAGTCGTTATCAGAGCACAATAGAAGGGTTTCTTATCTCTGTGTTTACCATACAGCGCCAGGAGAGCCTTGCTAGAATATGTGCAGGGATTTCCGAGCAGAAATGTGATGCTCCTGATGCGATTATGCAGACCCTCTCCAAAATAGGATTTTTGCCATCACAACATTTATTAAATTGGCAGAAACATGATATATACTAAACTAGAAGCAAATACAGGTTAAATTGTAGTGAAAACATTTCAGATTTGCTGTAAACTAAGAATTTCTATCTCTGCTGCCGCATGCTCACCTGTTAACGTGACACTTTTCTGTGAGTCTTCTATAAGAGGCAGCACTTATCTCTCTGTACTTCCAGGTCCTTACCTTTTTTTAGATAATTCTGCACTATAATTTCTCACCAAACTGGATATTTTTTTTTAAAATAGAGCACTATGGGGTATATTTATCAATGTGCGCGTGGACATGAACTGCTGGTGCAATGCCACCCCCTGCAGATTCACGGCCAAAGAGGTGTCAATCAACCCGATTGGGTTGATTTCTGTCCGCTGCCTCAGAGCAGGTGGACAAGTTATGGATCAGCGGTCTTCATAGAAGGGGCCTCAAGCTCCATACGGAGCTTGATAAATATGCCCCCTTATCTGATCCTTGAAATATCTTTATGAAATGGAAACACTATCTAGAAAACATTTTTATTAAAAAACCCTGTCAGTGATGTTTTTATTTTATTTACACTGCACCTTGGTTTAATAGATTATAAGGAATATGGTTTTTACTTTTTTTCACCCTGACTGGCTCAAGTTGTCATTATGTTGTACCCTTTATGGAGGCAGTGGTGAGGCTTCCAATTCCTGGGCACCAGATGATAGGAGCGTTGATTCCGGAGGAACTGTGATGTGGTATGCAAGTGTGTGGCATGAAGAACACTGAAACATAAATGAGAGGGCGCTTCAAGCTAAGGTAACCAACACACTTAATCAGGAATACTAGAAATACAATCAACAGATAAGTCAAATAAATAAAAATCATAAAACGACATACATAAAAATGATTTAATTCAAAGATAAAAAGCAATAAATAAGGGACGTCTCCCTATGTAATTATACGATAGGATATAAAATACAATATAATGAAAAATAAAAAATGGCTGGAATACAACCCTAAAAGTGTATTTGGAAAAAATAAAATATATGTATAAATGTTGGTGACTCTCAATTAGTTCACACCAAAAAAATATGCTTTGAGACTAAAGTCCAAAGAGATCCGGTTTGTAATGTAAAGTGCAATTATAAATCGAATGTCTGCAATAATGTATCCAGCCAGACCATCGGCAGAATATATATGGATACAATGTAAAAATCTTAGCGTTTGTGTCGCTACGTTTGTATCGAAGATAAGAGCTTTAGCTGTGTTATTTTGTGAGAGGAGAGTCAGATGTCATACATCAGCAATATTTGTGAAACCAGTTTCCGTATTATCGGTAAATTTGGACACCACTTGGTAATATGTGGGTACTAACCACCTTAAGATCAAAACAGTATCTGTTACTCACACCTCTGTGGAGCAGCTAGAAATCGTTCTGGACATCCACTGAAGCCGGATAATTTTACACTGCGGTCTGCGTCTCGCTGGACTTCACGCTCCAATAATAATTTTACATTAATAATAAATCCTCCAAAATATTTCATAAAACCATCTAAATTTCAAATTAAAGTGTAAAAGTACAGGTTTCAGTCTTCAGGAAAACAAATTTGTACACTGGTTGAGCTTTTCTCTCTGAAATATCAATAATAATAAATATAAAAACCACACAAACACATTTACTTAACCTAAAAAAAGGAACAATATAAGAAAAAAAGTGTATGTATATTTTATTAGAATCTATAGCAAAATATGGAAATAAATATTTATACAATTATAATTCACATTAACTTGGCAGCAGTAATGTCTACTGGCTCCGCCCTTCCTGTCCACGTCATTCTTGGTCCTGTTCCTGAAAATCCAGTGGGTCTCCAACAAGTCCCCCCTCATTACTTTCTGGGGATGTCACTGCAGTGAAGATAAACTGTTTGTTTTTTAAACAGAAGCAAACATTTTCAAACTCATTCTAAAAAAAAAAAAACTATTTACCATTTGCTTGAAATAAAATGTATGAATAGGAAAAACTAGCAAGGAATCCTTATCTACAAAAGTCCTTATCTACAGGCCAGGATGTCCAACACCTAATACCTTATAAATATGTGGATGCTCTATCATATAACTGTTTCATATAAATATTTTTTCTTTTTTTGGAGCTGCTATCCAATCCAAAAATCTGAAATGCATTTTTCACTAGTCATAACGGACACAAAAACTGCAAATTGGATGCATGATTTTCTTGGGTGTTCTTAGTAACAATGACTTCAAAACGATGTAAAATAGACAGTACACGCCTTATAATTATAAGACATTTCTGTTGTTTTGCTGTAAAATAACATAAGCAATTAACATCTTTTTACTGCAATTGTTTAGCAAAATCTCACCACCGTTTAGCTTATTTGGAGGAACCAATCCAAACTTAAGTTTGCAGACAACAAGCCAGTTGTAATGTTAGATTGTTTTGCAGTTGTTATCATCCAAAGTCAATTAGGGGAAACAAAATTTATGTTTACCTGATACATTTATTTATTTCTTGACACAATGAGTCCACGGATCATCATCAATTACTGTTGGGAATATCACTCCTGGCCAGCAGGAGGAGGCAAAGAGCACCACAGCAGAGCTGTTAAGTATCACTTCCCTTCCCACAAACCCCAGTCATTTGACCAAAGGAAAAGGAGAGAAAGGAAAAAGCACAAGGTGCCTGAGGTTTATACAAAAAAAACTGTCTGAAAACAGGGAGGGACGTGGACTCACCGTGCCAAGAAATAAATAAATTTATAAGAAACATACATTTTGTTTTCTTTCTTAAGACATGGTGAGTCTACGGATCATCATTAATTACCGTTAGGAATCAATACCCAAGCTAGAGGACACAGATGATAAGGGAGGGACAAGACAGGTAACCTAAACAGAAGGCACCACCGCTTGAAGAACCTTTCTCCCAAAAGATGCCTCAGCCAAGGCAAAAGTATCAAATTTAGAAAAAGTATGCAGAGAGGACCAAGTTGCAGCCTTGCAAATCTGTTCCACAGAAGCTTAATTTTTGAAGGCCCAGGAAGAAGAAACAGCCCTCATGGAATGAGCTGTGATTCTCTCAGGAGGCTGCTGTCCAGCCGTCTCATAAGCCAAACGAATTATACTCTTCAGCCAAAGCAAAAGAGAAGTAGCCGTAGCTTTCTGACCCTTGCGTTTCCCAGAGAAACAGACAAACAAAGCAGAAACCTAACTTAGTACGCAGAACCACATTATCAGAATGAAAGATAAGATAAGGGGAATCACACTGCAACGCCGAGACTCTCCGAGTAGAAGAAATAGCAACAAGAAACAAAACCTTCCAAGATAACTTCTTCATATCTAAGGAATGCATAGGCTCAAATGGGGCCTGCTTTAAATTTTTAAGAACAAGCTTCTTAAACACATGCCTAATTCTGACCAAGGCCTGACAAAAAGATTGCACGTCTGGCACATCCGCCAGACGCTTATGCAACAAAATAGACAATGCAGAAATCTGACCCTTCAGAGTACTAGCTGACAAACCCTTTTCCAGACCCTCCTGGAGAAAAGACGAAATCCTAGGAATCCTGACTCTACTCCAAGAGTAGCCTTTAGATTCACACCAATACAGATATTTACGAGATATCTTATGGTAAATCTTTCTTGTCACAGGCTTGCAAGCCTGGATCAAGGTCTCAATGACCGACTCAGAAAACCCACGCTTAGATCAAATCAAGCGTTCAATCTCCAAGCAGTCAGCTTCAGAGAAACAAGATTTGAATGAAGGAAGGGACCCTAAAGTAGAAGGGCCTTCCTCAGAGGTAGTCTCCAAGGTGGAAGAGATGACATTTCCACTAGGTATGCATATCAGATCCTGCAAGGCCACGCCGGTGCTATGAGAATCACCGACGCCCTCTCCTGCTTGATCCAAAAAATAACTTGTGGAAAGAGCGAGAACGGAGGAAACAGGTATGCTAGACTGAAATTCCACGGGACTGCCAGAGCATCTATCAGAACGGCCTGTGAATCCCTTGACCTCCAACTGCACCTCGGGAGCTTGGCATTCTGCCGAGATGCCATGAGATCCAGCTCCGGTAGCCCCCATTTGAGGATCAGATTGGAAAACACCTCCGGATGGAGTTTCACGCTCCCCGGGATGAAAGGTCTGTCTGCTCAGAAAATCCGCTTCCCAATTGTCCACTCCTGGAATGTGGATCGCAGATAGACAGCAGTTGTGGGTCTCCGCCCACTGAATAATTCAGGTTACCTCCGTCAAGGAACTCAGAGTTCATCCCTGGTGGTTGATGCAAGCCACTGATGTTATGTTGTCTGACTGAAACCTAATAAACCGGGCTGAAGCTAACTGAGGCCAGGCCAGTAGAGCATTGAAGATCACTCTCAGCTCTAGGATGTTTATGGGGAGAGCTGACTCCTCCTGAGTCCATAGACCCTGAGCCTTCAACGAGCCCCAGACTGCTCCCCAGCCCAGGAGGCTGGCATCCATGGTCACAATCACCCAGGAAGGTATGCGGAAGCAAGTTCCCTGGGAGAGGTGTTCCTGAGACAACCACCACGGAAGCAAGTCTCTTGTCGCCTGATCCAGATCTATTCGAGGAGACAGATCCGCATAGCCCCCGTTCCATTTTCTTAGCATGCATAACTGCAGAGCTCTGAGATGGAACCGAGCGAACGGGATGATGTCCATGGAAGCTACCATCAGACCAATTACCTCCATTCATTGAGCCACTGACGGCAGAGGCGAGGACTGAAGGGCAAGGCAAGAGTCGAAAAGCTTTTATTTTCTGCCCTCTCTCAGAAATATCTTCATCAATATGGAGTCTATTATGGTCCCTAAGAACACTACCCTTGTAGCTGGAACCAGCAAACTTTTGCCCAGATTCACCTTCCATCCATGGCAATGAAGAAAAGACAACAAGATCTCTGTATGAGAGTGTGCTTGTTGAAAAGACGGCACCTGAACCAGAATGTTGTCCTGATATGGTGCCACTGCAATTCCCCGAGACCAGACCACTGCCAGCAGAGCCCCCAGAACCTTTGAGAAAATTCTGGGAGCTGTGGCAAGGCCAAACGGAAGAGCTACAAACTGAAAGTGATTGTCCAAGAAGGCAAACCTCAGAAACCTGTGATGATCCTTGTGAATGAGAACATAAAGGTATGCATCCTTTATGTCTATGGTTGTCATGAACTGACCCTCTTGGACCAAAGGAAGAATGAAACGCATAGTTTCCATCTTGAAGGACAGTACTCTGAGGAACTTGTTTAGACATTTTAGGTCTAAAATTGGTCTGAAAGTGTCCTATTTTTTGGGAACCACGAAAAGATTGGAGTAGAATCCCAGACCCTGCTCCTGTCTTGGAAAAGGAACTATCACTCCCAGAGCAGAGAGATCCTGAACTCAATTTAAGAACGCCTCTCTTTTTTATCTGGTCTACAGATAATTTTGAGAGGAGGAACCTGCCCCTGGGAGGAACAGTCTTGAATTCTAACTTGTACCCCAGAGATATGATGTCCACTGCCTAAGGATCTGGGACATCTCGTATCCAAGCTTGAGCGAAATGGGAAAGTCTGGCCCCTACTGCATTCGTTCCCGGATCGGGGGCAGACCCTTCATGCTGATTTTGAATCAGTTGTAGGCTTCTTAGATTGCTTCCCCTTGTTCCAAGACTGATTGGGCTTCTAAGAAGGTTTGGACTGTTCCTGCTTGGAAGAGGGAGGGGAAGGCGTACCTCTAAAGTTTCGAAAGGAACGAAAATTACTCTGATGTCCTTTCTGCTTATTCCTCTTATCCTGTGGGAGGAAGGACCCTTTTCCTCCTGTAATATCTGAAATAATTTCAGCCAAGCCAGGCCCAAACAAGGTCTTACCCTTGTAGGGGATCACCAAGAGCTTGGACTTAGATGAAACATCCGCAGACCAGGATTTCAACCATAAGGCTCTGCGAGCCAGTACAGCAAAACCAGACATTTTTTCCTCCCAACTTAATGACTTGTAAGGAAGCATCCGTGATATAGGAATTGGCTAACTTAAGAGCCTTAATCCTGTCCTGGATCTCCTCAAGAGGAGTATCTGTCTAAATAGAATCAGACAACGCATCAAACCAGTAGGCTGCCGCACTGGTGACAGTGGCAATGCACACCGCAGGCTGCCATTGGAGTCTCTGGTAAACATACATCTTCTTTAGCAAGGCTTCCAACTTCTTATCCATTGGATTCTTAAAGGAACAGCTATCCTCTATGGGAATAGTGATCTCTTGGCCAAAGTGGAGATCGCTCCCTCCACCTTAGGAACCGTCTGCCACGACTCCTTAATGGAGTAAGCTATTGGAAACATTTTCTTGAAAATTGGAGATGGAGAAAAAGGAATTCCAGGTCTTTCCCACTCCCGTGCAATAATCTCTGTAGCACGGTCTGGTACAGGGAAAACCTCCACTGCAGAGGGAACATCAAAGTACTTGTTTAGTTTACTAGAATTCTTAGGGTTTAATACGACAGTCATATCAGAGTCGTCCAAGTTAGCCAAAACCTCCTTAAGTAACAGATAGAGGTGTTCCAGCTTAAATCTGAAG
The DNA here is from genome assembly GCF_027579735.1 of Bombina bombina. Taxonomy (NCBI): domain Eukaryota; kingdom Metazoa; phylum Chordata; class Amphibia; order Anura; family Bombinatoridae; genus Bombina; species Bombina bombina. Next base: position 194,924,484 of record NC_069502.1, on the reverse strand, counting down.
GATACAACTTCAGCATCAGAAGAAGGGATTATACTGTCTGAGTCTGAGACTTCACTCTCAGACGCTACCAAAGTGTCCTCCTCCTCATAATTTTGAGAAGGAGCACCCTGGCTAGCCACAACCTGATCAGAAACCTTACTCACTGATTCTTTAAATTTTCTCTTGCGGTTTTCCTGAAGTATGGGAAAAGCAGACAGCGTCTCAAATACCGCAGAGGATACCTGGGTAGCAATGTCTTGCAAATAAAATCCTACCGGATTGTGAGCGGAAACGCAGGGCACTGCATTTGTAGACAAAAAAGATTGGGACGCTTGAGGAGAAAGCTGCAGCATATCTGATACAGGAGACACCTGAACAGCATCAACCTTAGCTAATAGTGGCTCATGATCAAAAAGTCTCTCTCTGTAACACAAAGTTCTCTCAATTCATGAAGAACAAAAAGGTACTGGTGGTTCCACCTGGGAGTCAAAACATAGTTTGCATACAACAATATGCAAAGCCTCTTGATCCATCTTTACAAACAAGAAGGTAAAAAATAAAAACAGCTTTTATTTCCCCTTTAAATGTGAACACTAGAAAATTGGTACTGTGCCTTTAAATTATTTTTATTGGAAAAAAAAGCAAAAAACAGAGCAAAGATCCTGCAACAATCCCCAGGCAACCCTCTACACCTCACCAGTTTTGCTGAGGTGCCTACTGTCCTGCTGCCTGAGATCGATACCTCTACCCAAACGATCCGGCTTTTACTCCGGACTGTGATATCCGTCGGCTGTGCAATTATCTCTATAGTAGAGTAGCCAATACCATCTGCGTCACCACTCCGGAAGTGTCGCCTCTGAAAGGGAACTACCCATCCTGGAGCGGTCCTGGCGGCCATTAATACAGAGTTACGTTCTAGGAATAATGCATGGCCGTACTAAAGTGTATATAAAACAGCCCACATACTCACATAGTCCTTGTCCGGATCTAAACCGGAGCTAAAGACACAAACTGAGCCATCAATAAAATTAACGTAACACCTCCTCTTGTCCCCAGTGCCTGCTAACTGCCTATATGATTAACCCTTAACAGGGTCAATGATATAAAAAGTCCCATTTTTAACAGCATCCAGCTACTGAAGTGCCAGATTTTCCTTTCCATTAAAGAAAAAATATACATGGCACTTACCTGAATGTCAATCTGTCCGGCAGCAGGACAGCTCACCTAGTTTGATAGGGAGTCATTCCTCACATGGATCTGTGGAAAGGAAAGAACTGAGTAAGTGTACTCAGGCTTTCTGATTAGGGCAGCAAAACTGTTTGAGAAAGCGCAGGGAGGATTGTACCTCACAAGTTCCCAGTTGCTTAAAAGCAACCACTGCCCTACTAAAGAGACTGACGTGGGCTATGGCTAGACCCCAGGAAAGATCAGAGCAAACCTACTCTGCTTTAAAATAATACAATCTTGAATGGAGAAAACTTCACCTCCTCATTGCACCGCAGGCAAAGAGAATGGCTGGGGTTTGTGGGAAGGGAAGTGATACTTAACAGCTTTGCTGTGGTGCTCTTTGCCTCCTCCTGCTGGCCAGGAGTGATATTCTCAACAGTAATTGATGATGATGATCCGTGGACTTAAGAAATATAAGTAGCAGGGTAAGCCTTGATAAGTCAGCAGGGTGCATTTTAAGTTCTGAGAATTAGAAGATCATCAACAGACATGAAAACGCGAAATGTTTATTTCATGATTCAGATAGCAAATACAATTTAAAAATGTTTCCAATTTACTCCTATTATCAGGTTAGCTTTGGTCTAATGTTATTCTTTGTTGAAGCGATATCTAAAATAGGTTGCATGCACGTCTGAAGCATTATATGACAGGAAATAGTGCTGCCATATACTGGTTTCCCTAATGTATAAAATTGTTGAAAAACCGCTGCCATATAGTGCTGCAGACACGTGCACACTCCTGAACTTACCTGCCTGCTTTTCAACAAAGGATAACAAGAAAATGTGATAATAGAATAGAAGTATATTGGAAAGTTGTTTAAAAGTGTACGTTCTATCTGAATCATGAAATAAAATATTTTGAGTTTTATGTCCCTTTAATTACATAAAAGGAACAATTAATAATGAAAGTATATTGACATAAACATAGTTATTTCATATATATGCGGCTCTAAAAAGGATACATTTTGTGAGATGACCCAACAGCCCTATTGTATGTGTATATACATCTCTGAAGTTGATAAAGTGTAAACCTATGCTGCTGAAAAGTTTTCTAAACACAGTACAGATGAAGCATTGTGCTTAGGAGATGATGATCCCTGATGTTTGATGCTTACTGGATCTTGTCGCTTGTATTTGTGGCATTTGCCTTTTCGTAAAGTTTGGAAACAGCTTTTCGTTATAATGGAGATCCTATCAGCAGAAGAGAGGTGACCGTTTTAACCTATGGCAAGTTCATAACAGCACATCGTTTCTTCACCAAATCCCTGAGGCTAGCCCATCCTCTTCAGTGACATCTTTAGTCACATGATCGGAATTCACTGTGAGCAGTGCCGTCTGAAAGGAATCCTGAAGTGGAATGGATGGGTTATGTGAGTAACTGACCTAGTGTGCAGCTATCCGCTGCAGTCATTTTTTTTCTGGGACTTTTGTTCTGGACTGTTACTCTTGTGAAATAACAGCAAAGTGTTTTCTATGTGTTTTGTTTGATTGTTCATACCTGTATACACTGTATTTTTCAATAGGCAATGCATTTACGTCTTTAAGCTTATGCAAGTTTATTAGTGACAGCGTTACCGCTTTGTCTTTTATAGTTTAAACAGGTTAATATGTTGATTGTTTGTATGCTCACTGGTTCTGCTATATTGCAGAAGGTGAAATAAATATATTTTTTGTGCTATTTACGAGTGCTGTATATCCTCTCTTTCAAAGGGTAGTATTGTATATGCTTTGCTTCTCTCTTTTTTGTCTATTATTATATTTAGCTTTGAGGACTGCACCGTGAAACATTTTGGAACATAGTTCTGTATAAAGGTGTATTATAGGTTTCTCTGTATTTCCCTTTTTCCGGAGATGGTAGGTGACTACTTAACAATTCTTTAATTCATTTTTTGAATTGGATACAATACGTGCCTTTCTGACAGTTTGCAACTGGTGAGCATAGATTCACTTTGGAGATGGCTTTCACCCTAGTAGATGACCTATGGGAAGCAGAATTGAAGGATTCCTTAGCACATAGTAATGAGGGGGAACAAACTAATGATGATGATGATGATGAGAATGTATTTAGTGCATTTAGGAAGTACAGATATTATTTGAACAGACAACTTAAAATTAAAGCAGAAAATACCAGCCTTCTAAACTATATTGATAAGAAAAAATAGTCCCTAAAGGTTTAAGATTGTTATTAGACCCAGGAGCTAACACCAGAGAGAATGAAGGTGGGATACATCACTGAGGAATGGAATGAAAAATTATCATCATGTTCATTGGATCTAATGGACATGATAATTAAATGAAATAACAAACGCCTTGATGAATTTAAAATAGAAGGGGATTTAGCATTGATTAAATATATCTAATGAGCGCAGAGTAAAGCCACCAAGCTCCTGAAATAACCTAGGAGTCCCTATCATAGGTCATACATAAAACACAAAAAATAATAAAGAACAGGAGCGCTATAGCTGAAGGTGGATAAAACTGTGTCAGTTCAAATAAGTGACTAGTGCATATAAATAATGAAAGTGACCAAGCATAAATGAAATATACAATGGAAAATGAATAGTAATATTTACTGATAATAAGTATCAGGTGTGGGGAATAACAAACCCCAACTTAATGCATGTAGTGTGATTCAAAAAATAATAAATAAGTAATTCATAAAACAATGAAAAAATGAGATAAATAAGTCAGTGACTAGTGAGGATAGTGATTAATAGTGGCTATGCCACAATTTAATAAACACATATAAAGTAATAAAAACACAAATGATAAAATTGCTAGCATAGAACTTCATAGAACGGATGTCTCCGTTATATTAAATAGAGGTTGCCACCACATAAATATATAAAATGTAATTAAGAAACTTCACGGGATAAAACCAATACGATAGTCTTAGTCTCTAGACCAGTGTTTTTCAACCAGTGTGCCGTGGCACACTAGTGTGCCGTGAGAGATCCTCAGGTGTGCCACGGCAGACTGACAACAGTGTGACATATTTTTTAAACTTTGCTTGTTTTTACTCCCAGTGCAGGGGTAGTTTGTAGGAGGCATGGCATAACAGCACAATACATACAGTATGTGTTTGTTTGTGTGTATGTGTATACATATATGCTGTATTAGGCTACAATGTGTGATTTTTTTTAAATTTTGGGATGGTGGTGTGCCACAGGATTTTTTAATGTAAAAAAGTGTGCCACGGCAAAAAAAAAGGTTAAAAATCACTGCTCTAGACAGTGTCTAAATGAATCCACAGTAGGAATCCAAATGAATGGATATGCGCTCAAGCGGCAAGCTTACCCCCAGGCTGTACACACTCTGTTGTCTCTGCGAGTGAGATTACAGCCGTCGCGGGATGACGTCACTTATGAGGGCGCTGTCCTTGAGGAGCAATCCGATTGGTCCTTTTTCGGAACAGTAGAAGGAATGTGGCTGCCCTAATTCACAACACAGAGTAACTGCACTTGAGTTTTTATCGGTTTGTAGACAGTAATCACAAATATCAGAGTCCCAAAGTAATAAAGATAAAAGTTGTAGCTCCAGCTACACAAGGAATAAATAAGTTCTTTAAGTTGCAACTAAATCAACGCGTTTCTCCCTATACAGGGCTTTTACAAACCGATACTGGTTGGAAAACCCTGCCTGGAAAATTGGGACAATTGCTTTCAAAGCCAGTTTGGTTTCAAGAGCTATAAAGACAAAGTGGACGTCTGGTATACCTTAGATACAAACAATCCAGTTTGCAGTAAGATCATTGTCCCTTTACTTTTGAAAGACTGAATATACTTCTATCTGCCTATTCCACACCACACTACTTAAGAGTATCGTGCGTGCTGAAAGGCCTCAAGTGCAGTTACTCTGTGTTGTGAATTAGGGCAGCCGCATTCCTTCTACTGTTCCGAAAAAGGACCAATCAGATTGCTCCTCAAGGACAGCGCCCTCATAAGTGACGTCATCCCGCGACGGCTGTAATCTCACTCGCAGAGACAACAGAGTGTGTACAGCCTGGGGGTAAGCTTGCCGCTTGAGCGCATATCCATTCATTTGGATTCCTACTGTGGATTCATTTAGACACTGTCTAGAGACTAAGACTATCGTATTGGTTTTATCCCGTGAAGTTTCTTAATTACATTTTATATCTTTATGTGATGGCAACCTCTATTTAATATAACGAAGACGTCCGTTCTATGAAGTATTGCTAGAATTTTTATCATTTGTGTTTTTATTACTTTATATGTGTTTATTAAATTGTGGCATAGCCACTATTAATCACTATCCTCACTAGTCACTGACTTATTTATCTCATTTTTTCATTGTTTTATGAATGACTTATTTATTATTTTTTGAATCACACTACATGCATTAATTTGGGGTTTGTTATTCCCCACACCTGATACTTATTATCAGTAAATATTACTATTAATTTTCCATTTATATTTAATTTATGCTTGGTCACTTTCATTAATTATATGCACTAGTCACTTATTTGAACTGACACAGTTTTATCCACCTTCAGCTATAGCGCTCCTGTTCTTTATTATTTTTTGTGATTTAGCATTGGAAAAGGTTAATAAATTTGAGGATGATAAAAACTTTGCAAAACTTAATGAAGAAACAAGTAACAATATAGCAAGACTTAAAAATTAAATTAAGGCTAGAAAATGTTGTAAGTTAAGAAGGGATCAGGATGATTACAAAAACAAGAAGATATATGTGTATAAATCACAGAAAGGGTCATATGATTCTGGGACAGATGCGTCAGACTCAGAATTGGATATGACTAAAAAAACAGTTCTGGGGTGGGTTTGAAAGGAGTAGGAGATGGAGAGGGGGTAAAAGGAAAATACTTTTCAAGTTTACCTATGAGGGAAAGATGTTATCCTGTGAGACAAGTGAGAGGTTATCAGTACAACCAAAATCGAGGGAGACCGAGGAGAGGGAATCGGAGGGGTTACTAGCCCCTCCAGTGAGTGATGGACTGCAAATTGTGAATCTGTCCTCATTTACGCTCAACCTGTCTCATAAAACTGCTAAAGGGCTTGTCTTTTTGCCCTAAATCAGATTTGAGCAGATTTGAGGCAATAAAAGATGTACACTTGTTTGTAAGAAAGGTGGTTTTATCTCAAATAATGCAACCTAGAGAACAGATAGAGGGCATAGATGAAGAAACAGCTTTGCTTGCACTTGAGTCTCTCCTGGATGATAATGAGGAGGGGAGGGACTCATCTGCGACCAATAAATTAAGCTTTAAACCTAAATCACATTACATGCTCTCTTCCGGCAGTGAATCTCTTTGTCAAAAAGGTGGAGAGATTGAATCCTTAAAAGAAAGAGTAGTTGGTGAAGACAACTTGGGTTTGGATGAAAGGCTCCGAGTTAAGTAATGCTAAAAGTCTAGTAATCTAGGCAGCGGATAAAGGCAGAAATTTGGTTTTGATGGAAGAGAGTCTTTGGGGCCTATCTATCAAGCTCCGAACGGAGCTTGAAGGCCCATGTTTCTGGCGAGTCTTCAGACTCGCCAGAAACACAAGTTATGGAGCAGTGGTCACAAAGACTGCTGCTCCATAACTCTGTCCGCCTGCTCTGATGAGGCGGACAGGAATCGCCGGAATTCAACCTGATCAAGTACGATCGGGTTGACACCTCCCTGCTGGCGGCCCATTGGCCGCGAGTTTGCAGGGGGCGGCGTTGCACCAGCAGCTCTTGTGAGCTGCTGGTGCAATGCTGAATACGGAGAGCGTATTGCTCTCCGCATTCAGCGATGTCTTGAGGACCTGATCCGCACTGTCGGATCAGGTCCGCAAGACATTTGTTAAATTGGCCTCATGATCTCAATGAAGTTAAAAGACAACTTAATGATAAAAATCAATATGAGAAATTAGACTCTAACCTTCTCAACCAGATTCAAAATTCCCTGTTTAGATTGCTGAATGAAGCATAAAGCAACGGCATCATTACTGCCAAGGAGCTGCAATTTCTGTTTACTGAATACCCCACTATGCTGGTCTTTTATGTACTACCCAAACTCCACAAAAACATAAAATGTCCTCCAGGGAGACCTATAGTCTCTGGAATTGGAAAAAGATAGGTTTTTATGTAAATCAACACCTACATCCCTTTTTGGATACCCTACCATCCTATGGGGAAAATACTGCAGACTTACTTAGAAAGCTAGATGGGTTAACTGTGAAAGAAACTACCATCTTAGATTCATTAAATGTGGAAAGCTTATACTCTTCTATCACTCATTATACTGGTTTAAAAGCAATTGAGGGATTTTTAGAGACAAAAGGTGCTGAATTCAAAGAGTATTCATATTTAATTCGGTCACTTTTGAAATTTATCTTAGAAAACAATCGCCTAGATTTAGAGTTTTGTCGGTAAAGACCCGCGGTGCTAACGCTCCTTTTTTTTGCAGCGCACCCTAAAGACAACAAAGGGAGCGTTGAGTATAACTTAGTTCCACTTCAACCCTCAATACCAGCGTTGCCTACTGTAGCTGTAAGCTGGAAAAACGTGCTCGTGCACGATATCCCCATAGGAAACAATGGGGCTGAGCTGGCTGAAAAAAAACCTAACACCTGCAAAAAAGCAGCGTTTAGCTCCTAACGCAGCCCCATTGTTTCCTATGGGGAAACAGTTTCTAAGTCTGCACCTAACACCCTAACATGAACCCCGCGTCTAAACACCCCTAACCTTACACTTATTAACCTCTAATTTGCTGCTCCCGCTATTGCTGACACCTACATTATATTATTAACCCCTAATCTGCCACTCCGTACACCGCCACTACCTACATTATAGCTATGAACCCCTAATCTACTGCCCCTAACATTTCCGACACCTATATTATATTTATTAACCCCTAATCTGTCCCCCCCAACGTCGCAGCCACCTGCCTACACTTATTATTAAACTCCTAATCTGCCGACCGGACCTCGCCGCCAGTATAATAAATGTATTAACCCCTAAACCGCCGCACTCCCGCCTGGCAAACACTATAATAAATTGTATTAACCCCTAATCTGCCCTCACTAACATCGCGCCACCTACCTACAATTATTAACCCCTAATCTCCCGCCCCCAACGTCGCCGCTACTATAATAAAGTTATTAACCCCTAATCCTAACCCTAATCCCCCCTAATTTAAATATAATTTAAATTAATCTAAATAAATTTACTATAATTAAAGGGACAATGTAACCAAATAATTTCTTTTGTGATTCAGATTGAGCATGACATTTTAAGCATCTTTCTAATTTACTCCTATTAGCAAATTTTCTTCATTCTCTTGGTATCTTTATTTGAAATGCAAGAATGTAAGTTTAGATGCCGGCCCATTTTTGGTGAACAACCTGGGTTGTCCTTGCTGATTGGTGGATAAATTCATCCACCAATAAAAAAGTGCTGTCCGGAGTACTGAAACTAAAAAAAAGCTTAGATACCTTCTTTTTCAAATAATGATAGCAAGAGAACGAAGAAAAATTGAAAATAGGAGTAAATTAGAAAGTTGCTTAAAATTTCATGCTCAATCTGAATCAAGAAGGAAAAAATTTGGTTACAGTGTCCCTTTAAATAAATTATTCCTATTTAAAACTAAATACTTACCTATAAAATAAACCCTAATATAGCTACAATATAACTAATAGCAAACACTATAATAAATTGTATTAACCCCTAATCTGCCCTTCTTAACATCGCCGCCACCTACCTACAATTATTAACCCCTAATCTCCCGCCCCCAACGTCGCCGCTATTATAATAAAGTTATTAACCCCTAAACCTAAGTCTAACCCTAACACCCCCCTAACTTAAATATAATTTAAATTAATCTAAATACATTTACTATAATTAAATAAATTATTCCTATTTAAAACTAAATACTTACCTATAAAATAAACCCTAATATAGCTACAATATAACTAATAGCAAACACTATAATAAATTGTATTAACCCCTAATCTGCCCTTCTTAACATCGCCGCCACCTACCTACAATTATTAACCCCTAATCTCCCGCCCCCAACGTCGCCGCTATTATAATAAAGTTATTAACCCCTAAACCTAAGTCTAACCCTAACACCCCCCTAACTTAAATATAATTTAAATTAATCTAAATAAATTTACTATAATTAAATAAATTATTCCTATTTAAAACTAAATACTTACCTATAAAATAAACCCTAATATAGCTACAATATAACTAATAGTTACATTGTAGCTATTTTAGGATTTATATTTATTTTACAGGCAACTTTGTATTTATTTTAACTAGGTACAATAGCTATTAAATAGTTAATAACTATTTAATAGCTACCTAGTTAAAATAATTACAAAATTACCTGTAAAATAAATCCTTACCTAAGTTACAATTACACCTAACACTACACTATCAATAAATTACCTACAATTATCTAAACTAAAATACAATTAAATAAACTAAACTATAGTACAAAAAATAACAAACACTAAATTACAAAAAATAAAAAAGAATTACAAGAAGTTTAAACTAATTATACCTAATCTAAGCCCCCTAATAAAATAAAAAAGCCCCCCAAAATAAATTGCCCTACCCTATCCTAAATTAAAAAAGTAATCAGCTCTTTTACCAGCCCTTAAAAGGGCTTTTTGCGGGGCATTACCCCAAAGTAATCAGCTCTTTTACCTGTAAATAAAAATACAACCCCCCCAACATTAAAACCCACCACCCACATACCCCTACTCTAACCCACCCAAACCCCCCTTAAATAAACCTAAACACTAACCCCCTGAAGATCTCCCTACCTTCACCCAGCCGAGCCGAATTCTTTGTCCAAGCGGAGCAAGAAGAGGTCCTCCATCCGGTAGAAGTCTTCATCCAAGCGGGGCAGAAGAGGTCTTCCATCCGATTGAAGTGTTTATCCAAGCGGCATCTTCTATCTTCATCCATCCGGAGCGGAGCGGCAGCATCCTGAAGACCTCCGATGCGGAACATCCATCCTGGTCAACGACGGATGACGTCATTTAAAGGAACCGTCATTCGTCGTTCAAAGATGGAGTCACTCGAATTCCTATTGGCTGATAAGATTCTATCAGCCAATCTGAATTAAGGTAGGAAAATTCTGATTGGCTGATTCAATCAGCCAATCGGATTGACCTCGCATTCTATTGGCTGATCGGAACAGCCAATAGAATGCGAGGTCAATCCGATTGGCTGATTGGATCAGCCTATTGGATTGAACTTCAATCTGATTGACTGATTGAATCAGCCAATCAGAATTTTCCTACCTTAATTCCGATTGGCTGATACAATCCTATCAGCCAATCGGAATTTGAGGGACGCCATCTTGGATGACGTCATTTAAAGGAACAGTCATTCGTCGTTCAGTCGTCGGCCAGGATGGATGTTCCGTGTCAGAGGTCTTCAGGATTCTGCCGCTCCGGATGGATGAAGATAGAAGATGCCGCTTGGATAAACACTTCAATCGGATGGAAGACCTCTTCTGCCCCGCTTGGATGAAGACTTCTACCGGATGGAGGACCTCTTCTTGCTCCGCTTGGATGAAGAATTCGGCTCGGCTGGGTGAAGACGACTCAAGGTAGGGAGATCTTCAGGGGGTTAGTGTTAGGTTTATTTAAGGGAGGTTTGGGTGGGTTAGAGTAGGGGTATGTGGGTGGTGGGTTTTAATGTTGGGGGGTTGTATTTTTATTTACAGGTAAAAACTGATTACTTTGGGGCAATTCCCCGCAAAAAGCCCTTTTAAGGGCTGGTAAAAGAGCTGATTACTTTTTTAATTTAGGATAGGGCAGGGCATTTTATTATTTTGGGGGGCTTTTTTATTTTATTAGGGGGCTTAGATTAGGTATAAGTTTAAACTTCTTGTAATTCTTTTGTCTTTTTTGTAATTTAGTGTTTGTTATTTTTTGTACTATAGTTTAGTTTATTTAATTGTATTTTAGTTTAGATAATTGTAGGTAATTTATTTAATTAATTTATTGATAGTGTAGTGTTAGGTGTAATTGTAACTTAGGTAAGGATTTATTTTACAGGTAATTTTGTAATTATTTTAACTAGGTAGCTATTAAATAGTTAATAACTATTTAATAGCTATTGTACCTAGTTTTTATTATAGTGTTTGTCAGGCGGGAGTGCAGCGGTTTAGGGGTTAATACATTTATTATAGTGGCGGCAAGGTCCGGTCGGCAGATTAGTGGTTAATAAGTGTAGGTAGGTGGCGGCGACGTGGGGGGGGGGCAGATTAGGGGGTAATAAATATAATGTAGGTGTCGGCGATGTTAGGGGCAGCAGATTAGGGGTTCATAGGTATAATGTAGGTCGAGGCGGTGTCCGGAGCGGGAGTTTAGGGGTTAAAAAAATTATTATAGGGTTTGAGATGTGGGGGGGCCTCGGTTTAGGGGTTCATAGGTAGTTTATGGGTGTTAGTGTACTTTATAGCACAGTAGTTAAGAGCTTTATGTTCCCGGGTTAGCCCATAAAACTCTTAACTACAGACTTTTTTTTGCGGTTGGAGTCTTGTCGGTAGAGGCTGTACCGCTCACTTCTTCCAAGACTCGTAATACCAGCGTTAGGCAAATCCCATAGAAAAGATAGGATACACAGTTGACGTAAGCGGATCTGCGGTAGCCTCGAGTCGCGGAAAGAAAGTGAACGGTAGACCCTTTCCTGACTGACTCTAAATACCTGCGGGCATTAAAAAGCAGCGTTAGGACCCCTTAACGCTGCTTTTTAACCCTAACGCAGAACTCTAAATCTAGGCGAATGTTTTCTCCTTTGACGGTAGATTTTACCGCCAAGTGAGAGGAACTGCGATGGGGGCAGTTTGTGCCCCCACCTATGCCTGCTTACATTTGGTAGCATGGGAGCTTTTAGATGTTTTCGGTAATGATAGTGACATAAAGGAAGACCATGTTCAGTTATGGATTCGATATGTGGATGATGTGCTCATCCTGTGGGATGGCACATCTGAAGAATTCAGCAATTTTGTCTCAATCCTGAATAAAACCGATAAAAAAAATTTTAACTTTTGAAACAAATGAAAAAGATATTAAAAAAAAAGAGGGCCAATGTATCGTGACTGAGAACTTTAGAGAACCTAATGCAACAAATAATATCTTGCATGCCCAAAGCATTCATCCTGAACATCTGATTAGGGGGATCCCTTATGGAAAATTTCTTAGGTTAAGGAGAAATTGTTCCTCTCTGGCAAAATTTGATATTCATGCGGCCCAAATGGCGGAGAGATTCCTCAAAAGAGGATACTCCAAAAGATGTATCAAAAGGGGAATATACAGAGCAAGAGGTATGCCCAGAGATACAATTCTTTATGACAAAAAAAAGGAGAAAGAGAAAGGACCAATTAGGTTAATTTCTACCTTTAATAGCCAATGGGATGGATTACACATGATTCTGAATAGAAACTGGCATCTTTTAACTATGGATGACCGAATTAAACAGGCTGGCAGAAATAGACCCCAAATGGCAGCCAGAAAAGCCCAGAACCTAAAAGATAAACTAGTTAAAAGTCAGTTTATTAAAGGGCCGTCTGAAGCAGATTGACTTAGAAAAAAATAAGGGAATAATAGGCAGCTTTCCTTGTGGCCAGCGTGTCTATTGCACATTTATAGATAGCACCAAAAGATTCTCTGTTGATGGGTCAAAATTCTACGATATAAGGTTTTTCTTTAATTTTCAGTCAGGAGTCGTCATTTGTTAAGTTGTTCCTGCCAAACTTTCTATGTTGAAAAAACAAAGATTGAATACAAGAACACAGGGACGACATTTTATATGCTAGAGACACAAATGTCGCCAGACATTTTGCCCGATTTCACAATAGTGAGGTACACTCTTTAAAATTCATCGCTATTGACAAAGGCATCACATCAAGTAGAGGTGGTGACAATAATGGAATCCTTTTGGAAAAGCGAGATGGATTTTTAGACTTGTTACCAGAATCCCCAATGGTCTAAATGACAAATTCAAATTTGCATCTTTTCTGTAATATATATTTTTCTCAGATATATAGATTTTTTCGAGATATATAAAAACTAGAGAATGCTCTGACTATAGTAGTTAAGCCTAGGTCATTCTAAAGGTGGGGTGGATTTGCCAATCTCCTCTGACATATTGTAATAAAAGTGACAGTAAAATGCTGATACTTGTATTGAAATAATTAAAGGTGGAATGTTCCACACTAATTAGCAGGTGCATAATTAACCTGAAGCATTATCCAGGTGCTATAAAAGGTGGAGATCACTGGATAGAAGTTATGCCCTGATGAGGCCCCTGTATGCACAAGTTGTTGGTGAGGTGAAACGTACGTTGGCATGATGTGCACTTCTGTACTTACACTATGGACATCTGAGTAGTGTTTTGTTATCTTAAGGACATTTCTGATTTACCACTACATTATCTACAGGAGAACTGTTGTTCTACAAAGGTTGGGACAAGCTACGAAATATCTGTGGTGTAGATAGATGGTCCCTAGATGCATGCAGTGATGTAAGATATATGCGGCTCTAGAAAGGATAAGTTTTGTGAGATGACCCAACAGCCCTATTGTATGTGTATATACATCTTTGAAGCTGATAAAGTGTAAACCTATGCTACTGAAAAGGAGTTTTCTGAACACACAGTACAGATGAAGAATTGTGCTTAGGAGATGATGATCCCTGATGTTTGATGCTTACTGGATCTTGCCGCTTGTATTTGTGGCATTTGCCTTTTCGTAAAGTTTGGAAACAGCTTATCATTATAATGGAGATCCTATCAGCAGAAGAGATGTGACCGTTTTAACCTATGGCAAGTTCATAACAGCACATCGTTTCTTCACCAAATCCCTGAGGCTAGCCGATCCTCTTCAGCGACGTCGGTCACGTGATCGGAATTCACTGTGAGCGGTGCCATCTGAAAGGAATCCTGAAGTGGAATGGATGGGTTATGTGAGTAACTGATCTAGTGTGCAGCTATCTGCTGCAGTCATTTTCTTTCTGGGACTTTTGTTCTGGACTGTTACTCTTGTGAAATAACAGCAAAGTGTTTTCTATGTGTTTTGTTTGATTGTTCATACCTGTATACACTGTATTTTTCAATAGGCAATGTATTTACGGCTTTAGTTTATTAGTGACAGCGGTACCGTTTTGTCTCTTATATTTTAAACAGGTTAATATGTCGAGTGTTTGTATGCTCACTGGTTCTGCTATATTGCAGAAGGTGATATATATATATATTTTTGTTCTTTTTAAGAGTGCTGTATATCCTCTCTTTCAAAGGGTAGTATTGTATATCCTTTGAGTCTCTCATTTTTTGTCTATTATTATATTTAGCTTTGAGGACTGCACCGTGAAACATAGTAGTATTTACACCTCTATCCTTTATTTATTTTATATAGTTATTTCATTACTAACTAAAAAATGTTTATAAAAAAATATCTGCTGCCTGTTTAAAAAAAAAAAAAAAAAAGTCTAAAAAGTCTCATATTCTAATCCTCTACACTGCAGTCTGAGAAGATCAGCCTGCCTGGGAGATCATTTAGTAACCCTTTTATCTTACATACTGCTTTTTATTTTAAAATACAGTATAGAACTATTTTACCTTGACAAACATTTTGTTTAAATAATACAATAGAACTAAACCACTTGCAGAATATTTCTTCTTCACAAAAATACAATGTCGAACAAACAGATTTTAGAGAAAATATAAAATCCTCACCTTGTGAACGTTTGAGAAAAAGAACCTGGACTAAATCTTCAAAAGCCATGGCAGCAGATTTGAAAGAAAAGCAAACATTTTTTTATAAATAAGCAGTGCACACTCGTACTTTATTCGTAAAAAATGAAACATGTACAACATTCCTTCAAACAATGGCAAAATGTATTTGACATGCGTAGGTGCAATTTTTTTTTTTTTAAATATAAAAACTATACTAACAGGATAAAAACATGTGTGTGTATATATGTGTGTGTGTGTATATATATATATATATATATATATATATATATACACATATATACACACACACACACAGTATACACACACACTGTATATAAAAAAGCAGTTAAATGAAAAAAAGAGATTGTTTTGTAAAACGGAGGTTTACTAATTTTACTTTGAAAGGTAAACAAGATAGTCAAACTAATAAAAGATGTAAACTGTATCGCTAAATTAAAAAATAAATGAAAAAACAATAGTATTATTGTTTTCTTCTTTATAAAACAGAATACCCACCAGGACATTAAACATACCACTGTGCTGAACACATCTTGCCAGTTTATTTGACTGGTAACCTTACACTAAGGCTGATGAGCTAAATTTCAGCATAGTACTCTGAAAATGTAATAAAGTTCCTTTAGAGAAGTGCTTCTCAACCGTGGTCCTCAAATACCCCAACAGGCCAGGTTTTCATTATAGCTGAAAGAGAGCAGAGGTGAAATAATCAGCTGATGGGTGAAGCAGGTTAGTAACCATGGTTACGGATCATCTTATCACACCTGTGCTCAAGTTCAGCTACAATGAAAACATGGCCTGTTGGGGGTACTTGAGGACCGCGGTTGAGAAACACTGCTTTAAAGCGATATCAAACACAAACTGTTTATTTTGTGAATCAGACAGAGCAAACAATTTTTAAAAGTTTCCAATTTACTTCTATTAGCAAATTTGCTTCGTTCCCATGGCATTCTTTGTTGATGAGATACCTAGGTAGGCACCTGGAGAACTACATGGCAGGAAATAGTGCTGTCAACTAGAGCTTTTGTAAATGGATAACATTCTTTCGAAATAGCTGCCATATAGTGCTCCAGACACGTGCACGCTCCTGAGCTTATGGCGCTGTTTTTCAACACCGAATACCACGTTAAAGAAAATTTGATATCAGTAAATTTGTAAAATTGCATGCTTTATCTGAATTATGAAAGAAAAATGTAGTTTTCCCTTTAAGACCCGTTTCCTGCCATGAAGTACAAGGGAGGACACAAACATTTGACGTTAGATTATAAGTCTTCGCATACATCTCATTTTTGGTAGTCTATTCTTTTTTCAGACGCTTCTCCCTGGCATCTTTTCGCTTCTTCTGTAGGGTTTTGAGTTCTGTCATCACTGACAAAGTTTTATACACCCAGTGAACCTATACACAAGACAAAAATATTAGCACAACTGAAGTTAAAGTAAAAAATATATATATACATTTACTCTTAATAATTGCCAATGAGTCAAAGAAAAACTAAACTGGGCATCACGTGGACATGAAATCAAATTATTTTCTTTTTATAATTCAGATAGCGCATACAGTTTTAAACAAATTTCCAACTTATCAAATTTGCTTTATTCTCTTGGTATCCTTTGTTCAAAGAGCAGCAATGCATAACTGGGAGCTATCTAAACACATTGAGTGAGCCAATGACAAGAGGCATATAAAGACAGTACTGCTATTAAACGTACCTAGGTATGCTTTTCAACAAAAGATACCACGTGAAGAAATAAAATTAGATAATAGAAGAACATTAAGTTGTTTAAAATGGCATGCTCTATCTGAATCATTACATCACTATCTCTTTTAGTCATAAACAGTTGGTGAAGGTTTTCTAAACCATAAGAGAGAGTAAAAATAAGTAAAGAATAACATTTAAAACATTTATCATAGTTTGCTCATTAGGAATATTTAAAATATGTTATTGATGTTGTTTAAATGTTGTACTGTTTTTATGCCGCACGTAGGGACGTATTGCAAACTACTAGCATTATAAATAGTAGTCACAGATCTCTGCCTCTGAAGCAACAATCACCTATTGGCAATTGTGTTTAATAGAAACTTAAATTCTACCGTTCCAAATGATTGAAATTAAATAAAAGGTTAATATTTATTATTTCTTGGCAGCTTTTTTCTCTCCAAAACCTTGCAAACTTTAAATTGCTAGGTATAACTACAGTAGCACAGTTAGTGCTTACCATGCTATTGTTTTTCCTCTTTAGACTGCAGCTCTCTTTAAAGCCACTATCTTATTTTAGCTATTAGTGAAGCACTGCACCTTCACACTGGGCGCCGCCATCTTGGAATTTAGTAATTCCCCTAATGATACAGCCACTGGTGGATTTTAATGTGCTCGTGAAGACCTGGGGTTGTTGCCTAGCTTCCCTAACAGATAATCAATCAATCAATGGATGGTCCACAGCACTATAGTAAAAGTTCACTTTATTAGGAACAGTGTAAAACGAAATGGTGACGTTTCGGGGGTTACCCCCTTAATCATACAATTTGTGCAATCTTTTACAAACAACTTTTAAAGGCATTTTGGTGCCAGATACTCTACTTCTTAGTATCTACTGCCATCTACTGGATTCTATAAGTAACTATGGCAATACACGACATCTATCTTTATGCCTTGCAATGTAAATTCCTTTCCACATTTACTTCTATAGCCAATTAACAAAATATGTAAAAGATATTTATACACATTTAAAAACAAAACACAATCCAAACAAAAGCATATACTGTTGGACATTTGCTCTAAAGAGGAATAAATTCTGGATATTAAGGCCTATAGTAAAAACTCATACCACATTAAAAAAATACAGTTAGATCGTAATCTTTACTAAGGCCCTTGGGTCTAAGTTTTTCCAATCTATGTATCCATTGCATCTCTATAATATTGTGTCCTTTATCAATGAAATGTGCTGATAGTGGTGCCTCTAAATTACCGCTTCTGATGTTAGACCTGTGCTGGCTCAATCTATCCCTTAATTTCCTGGTAGTTTCACCTAAGTAGATTAGAGAACAAGGGCATTTGATCAAATAAATAAAGAACTTTGAATCACATGTAAAGAAATTGTTAATGGTGTACTTTTTCCGATTGTGGGGATGATGGAAGGAATCCCCTTTAATGATAGAGCTAGAGCTCATACAGCTAAGGCAGGGGTAGCTGCCCGTCACTTTCCTACCAATATGTGTTTCTTCTAATTTACGTTTAGATCCTATATTGGTACTCACTAGGTGGTCCCTCAGATTTTTTACTCTTCTATATGTTAGGAGAGGAGGTGCTTTAAATTCAGGAACGTCCTCATGGCAATCCTGTAGTATACTCCAATGTTTATTTACTATCCCCTGGATTTCCTGACTGAGGGGATTAAATTGTGTTACAAACACCATACGTTTGGTTTCATCCTTTTTCTTTTGTGTAACCCCCCCCCCCATGTTGATCTCTCAATTTTTTCTTTCAACAAATTCCTGTGATATCCCCTCTTAATGAATTTTTGTTGCATTTCTTTAAGTCTGAGATCAATTTTACTTTTAGGGCTGCAACTAATGATTATTTTCATATTTTTTTCGATTAATCGACTAATCGGATAAAAAAAAAAAAGAATCAATAATAGTTTCCTACATTTTAAATAAAATCCACATACTGAGTGTTACAAATATCAACTTCAGACATAGAGGCCTATATGTATCAAAGGTCTTGCGGACCTGATCCCACAGTGCGGATCAGGTCCGCAAGACCTCGCTGAATGCGGAGAGCAATACGCTCTCCGTATTCAGCATTGTACCAGCAGCTCTCAAGAGCAGGGAGGTGTCAATCAACCTGATCGTACTCGATCAGGTTGAATTGTGGCGATTCCTGTCCGTCTGCTGGAGCAGCGGTCTTTAGACCACTGCTTCATAACTGCTGTTTCTGGCGAGTCTGAAGACTCGCCAGAAACACAGGCCTACAAGCTCCATATGGAGCTTGATAAATGGGCCTCTAAAACTTTACATTAACACAACTGTTTGTCCAATTTTTAAGCAGCAGAACACAGTTTTATAATTAAGTAGAACAAAACCGCAAACTGTTTGAAAAGAGTTAGAACTAGAAACAGGTAGACTATCACTGTTTTTAACATTCTCTTATTCACTCTTTCAGAAACTTTGCATTGAAATGCAACAATCCAAATGATAGACTATTATATCTGGGTTGCACATAAGCCAGGAGTAATTGTAAACTTAGTGTCCTGAAAAAGTAAACGTCTGTAGACGTCCTTTAGGCTAAGGGCATAACCATAAAACACAATACCCTGTGCAGGAGCTCATCAGAGTGAAGCAGCTGGTGTTGCGTACAGACCAACTAATTGCAAACCAACTAATCGATTATGAGATTCGTTGACAACCATTTTCATAATCGATTATCGATTATGACGATTAGTTGTTGCAGCTCTATTTACTTTCCTCACTCACTATCCTTTTTACCCTCAGTAGCTGACTTTTAGGAAGTGAATCTTTGAGTTTTTTGAGATGGAAGCTGTCATAATGCAACAATATATTTCTATCAGTTTGTTTAGTATGGAGACCAAATGCGTTTCCCTTTTTGTATACTACTGTGTCTAAAAAGGACACCGACTCCTCGCTGTAAGTCACCGAAAATTCCAACCCCCTCACTGCAGTGTCGAGTTCTCTAACAAACTTATTATGGGATCCAATGTCACCCCACAATATGCCAAAGACGTCATCTATGAAGCGCCACCAAACTGCACCCATTTCTTTAAAGATATTATTTTCATAGACAACACGTTCCTCAAATTCATTTATAGATTGGCATATGATGGACCGACATTGGACCCCATAGCTGTACCCTTTCTTTGAACATACAAGGTATCTTGAAATAAAAAATAAATTCCAACATTATACCAATCTTAACAGGTTCTCAATGAAATCACACTTAGAGTCAGTATATCCCTTATTCATTTTAAGGTTCTTTACTTTGATGCCTATTCCTGTTTCATATTTTATGGCCGTGTACAGACTTTTTACGTCCATAGTATAGAGGATACATTTATCAGAGTTTAACTGTAGATTTCTAGCCTTTATCTTTTAAATATTATGACATCTTAATAACCTCTGGCTGTAACACCTTATCCAAAAATTTGGCGCTATTAAAGACTATAGGCCTACCCGGTGGTCTTTCAACATCTTTATGAATCTTGGGTACTGTATAAAATATTGGTGTCCTAGGGGTTTTGCTAATTAAATAATCCATTAGTTGTTTATCTATATGCCCTTGTGCTAGGCCTCTGTCCAAGACAGTTTTAATTTCTTTTTGTATTTCAGCAAATACAAATACAAAACCTCATAAATCTCAGCGTCATTAAGTTGTAAAGTGATTTCAGAGATATAATAATCTTCATCAAGTACCAACGTGGCACCTCCCTTATCGGCCCCCTTCAGTATAATATTGGTGTTTTTTCTGAGACTCATTAATGACTGTCTATCGGTTTTAGTAAAATTCTTATTGCCCCTTAAGCCATGTTTACCAGCAATGTTGTCATGTTTAACTTTAGCTTTCAATTCACACATTTCCTTATTTACCAGTTTAGTAAATGTTTTCATACTGTGGTCATTAACAGGGTAAAAATAACTTTTTTCTTTTTTTTTATATATAAACCCAATTCTTTCAAGGACCATTGTTGCTCTTCAGTGTAGTCAAAAGGGCGAAACTACCTTTAACTTTTAGGGAATGCCATATTTTCAATTTAATATTATGGTACAATCTATGTAGATCTTTATCAAGCTCGAAAAAGTCAGTGTCAACCATTGGGCAAAACGACAAGCCTTTGTTTAGCATGTTTATTTCTTGTGCAGACAGTTTGTGACTAGATGTATTGACCACAGTATTATTTATGTGGTGAATACATCTCCAGTATTCCACTTAGGGGTGTACTCACTTTTGTTGCCAACGGTTTAGACATTAATGGCTATGCGTTGAGTTATTTTGGAGGGGGCAGCAAATTTACACTGTTATACAGGCTGTACACTCACTACTTTACATTGTAGAAAAGTTTAATATCTTAAGTGTTGTCACATGAAAAGATATAATAAAATATTTACAAAAATGTGAGGGGTGTACTCACTTTTGTGGGATACTGTATGTTCTGAAACAGTTTATTTAGAGCATTTTATTTTTTAACAAATTCCTTTCTTTACTAAATCCTGCAAAGTGCCAACTACAGATGATAAAGCTTGTGAACCAATCAGGGCCGGCATACTTGTGTATGCTCCAATCACATACCATACCCTTATCTTGAACAGAATGGTGGTATTTCAGGAGTTCAACTATAAGTACATTTTTAACCCTTTAGAAGGAGTGAAAGACATAGTGGAAAAGAAAGACTTGTTAAACATTGAAAAAAAAGCTCTAACAAAATAGATTTATATTTTACACAGATAATTTTCCTTTAAAATATAGACTTCAGCCCTCTATAGAATGCCAACTCTAAATGTATATTAAAATATTTTAAAAGACCACTAAATATAGTAGAATGTAATAATTAACAAATACACAATAAAAAGACAATACAATAGCACTTCGAATTTGAAATGGGCAGTGGAATATTTTCATAGCTAATCCAATTTTCCCTTACCTTGTATCATGTGACAGCCATCAGCCAATCACAAAATGCATACACGTATATAATGTTCACTTTTGCACAGGAACACATGAAGTGCTCTTGCACTGTGTTTGTGTCAGTGGCATTATATCATTATACCAGTAGTGTCAGTGACATATCATTACACCAGTAGTGTCAGTGACATTATATCATTGTATCATTACACCAGTAGTGTAAGTAACATATCATTGTATCATTATACCAGTAGTGTCAGTAACATTACGGATGTATCATTATACCAGTAGTGTCAGTAACATTATATCATTACACCAGTAGTGTAAGTAACATATCATTGTATCATTATACCAGTAGTGACAGTGACATATCATTGTATCATTACACCAGTAGTGTAAGTAACATATCATTGTATCATTACACCAGTAGTGTCAGTGACATTATATAATTGTATCATTATACCAGCAGTGTCAGTGACATTATATCATTGTATCTTTATACCAGCAGTGTGAATAACATTACGGATGTATCATTATACCAGTAGTGTCAGTGACATTATATCATTGTATCATTACACCAGTAGTGTCAGTGACATATCATTGTATCATTACACCAGTAGTGTAAGTAACATATCATTGTATCATTACACCAGTAGTGTCAGTGGCATTATATAATTGTATCATTATACCAGCAGTGTCAGTGACATTATATCATTGTATCATTATACCAGCAGTGTGAATAACATTACGAATGTATCATTATACCAGTAGTGTCAGTGACATTATATCATTGTATCTTTATACCAGCAGTGTGAATAACATTACGGATGTATCATTATACCAGTAGTGTCAGTGACATTATATCATTGTATCATTACACCAGTAGTGTCAGTGACATATCATTGTATCATTACACCAGTAGTGTAAGTAACATATCATTGTATCATTACACCAGTAGTGTCAGTGACATTATATAATTGTATCATTATACCAGCAGTGTCAGTGACATTATATCATTGTATCATTATACCAGCAGTGTGAATAACATTACGGATGTATCATTATACCAGTAGTGTCAGTGACATTATATCATTGTATCATTACACCAGTAGTGTCAGTGACATATCATTGTATCATTATACCAGCAGTAAAGAGAAAAATGGTCCTGGGAAACACTGATTTTTATCTATTTTGGGCAGACTTGTTTGTCTGAATTATCTTATGTATTTAAGGAGTCAACATCCAAAAGTGTGCTAAAGCATAATTTTTGTATAAGCATACACAAATACACTATTTATAGATATGTACACACTGAGAAAATGCTGTAAGCACAAGGAACATACAGTGTATATTAAAATGTAACTTTTATTCAGTTATTAAGTAAAAGACAGCTTTATTATACTCAGAAAAATGCTGCCATGAGACAATTAAAAACACTTCTCTGCCGAGCAGCCAACAATTATTTACTAAGATTCTTTTTCTACTACTGAATAAAGGTTATAACTAGGGATAGATTTATATAGTAAGCAGGGGCAATGATGTTTGTGAAAGTCCCTGCAGGCTCAAATTACAATGATTGAGTAACAATAATAAGTTTAGACTATTGTCTTATATTAATATAATTGCTGAGCGGTGATAAATCACTATCAAATAGCCCCTTAGGCAGATATCTTAAATCCCATAACCCATTTTTGGACGAACAAACATATGATTTAAGGCTGGACACAGACCGAGCAGAGAGTTGATTAAAATACACACACACAAAAACCCTGATGCGGTCACGTTTAAAATTACGTTTCCTCAGAGGGGGTGTGCCGGGCCGCAAATTGACGATATTTATGCAAGTTAGAAACAAGCCTACTTGGGGGTCAGAACGTACCCAGAGCTATGATTGGCTTCTATCATATTGTATTCTACCAATCAAAGATTTACTGCTGTTATCGTCATGTGTAGTATTGATGTGGGAAAAACGTACACACCTGTTGTGATGTGACTGGAGAACGATTTGGATTGGCTATTAGAATATGAAGGATTATCACATCTAATAACGATGTTTATATACAATACAGTTGCCAGTTTGCTATTATATTATATGATAAGAATTTGATGTATAGTTGTATTCAATCCAGTTATATTAAGATTTGCCTCCACATGCTAGTGCCATGGCTCATGCAGGGGAAACTTTCTTGCATACCTGTCATGATAAATTGAGAGAATTCAAACAAACTTAGATGTATTGTTTTCTTTAGAACAGAGAGAGACTGTGTATGATTGTGTCTTATTTGACATATTGAGCTGTATTGATAATTGCTGGCAATATCTATTCCGTTTCGCTATTCTTTAGGTAAAAAATATGGAAGATTAGATTTAAGTATCAGAATGATACAAAGATTCATAGTAAAGAATGCCCCAGACTAGCTGCTTGCTTGTCTAGCAAAGCATTTGTATTGGTAATGTAAAAGCGACATGTTTGATTACAAATCTTGAAATGATAAGCTTGACGTGATATCTTAAATGCTCTATATGATGATAGATATAGCGAATATATAGTTATACATGCGTCGGGGTCTTTTCATGTTATTCATAATAAGCCTTATCTTATGTGACTTACTCGTATCAACTAAAGTGAAATAAAATGAATTAAAATAAGTAAATAGCTCATCTATGTAGGAGAGAATAGAATAAACCAAGTGACTAAGAAAGTGAAGCAAAAATTGCTGATAAAAAAAGGAAAAAATTATCAATAAGTGCTATGGAATAGGTAATAAAATTTGATGGAATGTTGTGTATGAATAAATTGTGCGTGATTGAGAAAAATAGAGCTAGGTAAGTAGCTAGAATTAAGTTAAAAGTGGGATTTAGATCATGTGTATTATTGACCTCCAAGTAGGCGTGTTTAAAGGGACACTGAACCCAAATTTTTTTCTTTCATGATTCAGATAGAGCATGCAATTTTAAGCAACTTTCTAATTTACTTATATTATCATTTTTTCTTCGTTCTCTTGCTATCTTTATTTGAAAAAGAAGGCATCTAAGCTAAGGATCCAGCAAATGTTTGGTTCAAGACCATGGAAAGCAATTGGTGCTGTCCAATCAGCAAGGACAACCAAGGTTGTTCACCAAAAATGGGCCGGCATCTAAACTTACATTCTTGCTTTTCAAATAAACATACCAAGAGAATGAAGAAAATGTGATAATAGGAGTAAATTAGAAAGTTGCTTAAAATTGCATGCTCTATCTGAATCAGAAAAGAAAAAATTTGGGTTCAGTGTCCCTTTAAATAAATATCGTCAATTTGTGGCACAGCACTCCCCCTCTGAGGAAGCGTAATGTGAAACGCGACTGCGTCAGGGGTTTTGTGTGTGTGTATTTTAATAAGCTTTCTGCTCGGTCTGTGTCCAGCCTTAAATTATATGTTTGTTTGTCCAAAAATGGGTTATGGGATTTAAGATATCTGCCTATGGGGCTATTTGATAGTGATTTATCACCGCTCAGCAATTATATTAATATAAGACGATAGTTTAAACGTATTATTGTTACTAAATCGTAATTTGACCCTGCAGTGACTTTCACAAACAACATTGCGCCACCGCTTACTATACAAATCTATCCAGTTATAACCTTTATTCAGTAGTAGAACAAGCATCTTAGTAAATAATTGTTGGCTGCCCGGCAGAGAAGTCTCTTTAATTGTCTCATGACAGCATTTTTCTGAGTATAATAAAGCTGTCTTTTACTTAAAGGGACATAATACTCATATGCTAAATCACTTGAAACTGATGCAGTATAACTGTAAAAAGCTGACAGGAAAATATCACCTGAGCATCTCTATGTAAAAAAGGAAGATATTTTACCTCACAATCTCCTCAGCTCAGCAGAGTCAGTTATGTGTAAAAAGTTATACTTCACCTGCTCCCAGCTGCAGGTAAAAAAATTAAAAAAAATGAAGAAATGAACAGCAGCCAATCAGCATCAGCAGTGCTGAGGTCATGAACTCTTACTGTGATCTCATGAGATTTGACTTAACTCTCATGAGATTTCATAGTAAGCTTCCTTTACCTGATTGGTGAAATAATATGAGAGTTCACGATGCTAGTCCCTTCAGATGTCCCAGGACAAACACACTAAAATGCTGCTTAGAAATCCTTTACAATGGGAGGTGGCTACTGAGGAACTTTTGAGGTAAAATATCTTTCTCTTTTACATAGAGATGTTCAGGTGATATTTTCTAATCAGCTTTTTACAGCTATGCTGCATCACTTTCAAG
Organism: Bombina bombina; assembly: GCF_027579735.1. Classification (NCBI taxonomy): domain Eukaryota; kingdom Metazoa; phylum Chordata; class Amphibia; order Anura; family Bombinatoridae; genus Bombina; species Bombina bombina. The sequence goes on along the minus strand of NC_069502.1, from coordinate 194,898,658 downwards.
TGATTTAGCATATGAGTATTATGTCCCTTTAATAACTGAATAAAAGTAAAATTTTAATATACACTGTATGTTCCTTGTGCTTACAGCATTTTCTCTGTATACCTATCTATAGATAGGTTATTTGTGTATGCTTATACCAGTAGTGTCAGTGACATATCATTATAAAAGTAGTGTCAGTGACATATCATTGTATCATTATACTAGTAGTGTCAGTGACATTATAGATGTATCATTATACTAGTAGTGTCAGTGACATATCATTGTATCATTATACTAGTAGATTCAGTGACATTACAGATGTATCATTATACTAGTAGTGTCAGTGACATTACAGATGTATCATTATACTAGTAGTGTCAGTGACATTATAGATGTATCATTATACTAGTAGATTCAGTGACATTACAGATGTATCATTATACTAGTAGTGTCAGTGACATTACAGATGTATCATTATACTAGTAGTGTCAGTGACATTATAGATGTATCATTATACTAGTAGTGTCAGTGACATTACAGATGTATCATTATACTAGTAGTGTCAGTGACATTATAGATGTATCATTATACTAGTAGTGTCAGTGACATTATAGATGTATCATTATACTAGTAGTGTCAGTGACATTATAGATGTATCATTATACTAGTAGTGTCAGTGACATTACAGATGTATCATTATACTAGTAGATTCAGTGACATTACAGATGTATCATTATACTAGTAGTGTCAGTGACATTACAGATGTATCATTATACTAGTAGTGTCAGTGACATTATAGATGTATCATTATACTAGTAGTGTCAGTGACATTATAGATGTATCATTATACTAGTAGTGTCAGTGACATTATAGATGTATCATTATACTAGTAGTGTCAGTGACATTATAGATGTATCATTATACTAGTAGTGTCAGTGACATTACAGATGTATCATTATACTAGTAGATTCAGTGACATTACAGATGTATCATTATACTAGTAGTGTCAGTGACATTACAGATGTATCATTATACTAGTAGTGTCAGTGACATTATAGATGTATCATTATACTAGTAGTGTCAGTGACATTATAGATGTATCATTATACTAGTAGTGTCAGTGACATTATAGATGTATCATTATACTAGTAGTGTCAGTGACATTATAGATGTATCATTATACTAGTAGTGTCAGTGACATTACAGATGTATCATTATACTAGTAGATTCAGTGACATTACAGATGTATCATTATACTAGTAGTGTCAGTGACATTACAGATGTATCATTATACTAGTAGTGTCAGTGACATTATAGATGTATCATTATACTAGTAGTGTCAGTGACATTATGGATATATATATTTATACCAGTAGTATACACATTTTAACAGGCATTAAAGCATTACCCCACATTTTGTTTCCGACCCAATGATTACATTACAGATAACATACAATTGCAAATAAATAAGGTCACTGAAGTGCAAAAATTACTAGGCATAGGAATTAGTCTATTTCGGGCCCATCCAAATGACGAACATGGGGCTGCAAGCCATTTGGGAATTTTCAGAACTGGATTTATTTTTGTGAAAGTGCAACACACTAAGGTCTGGATTTGCACAGTCTATGATTTTTACTCCTGCAAACGGTTGCACAATTGTAGTTGAAGTACAGGTCAGGAACAGCAGAGAACTGCTGGTATACTGAGCAAAAAAGGCTGATTAGCAAATCAGCAATGGCAGTTGCACAACCCAGCTGAGAATGCCACTCCTGATAGGCTCACTGGCAGTTTCTTCTAAGGACCAACAGTTCTCTGTGGATACCAAGTGATTCTTCAAATATGCGTTTAACCCCTTGTAGAATCGCTAGTGCTAAGATAGACATACTCTAACAAATTAAAGCATGTGATTTTTGCACTTCAAATAGCGCTTTAATAAGCAAATTAAAATGAAAAAGGTAAAAACTATTTACAGAAGACAATACTTACCACAATGATTATGGAGTTACACAATAAAGGTGCTGAAAATACTAAAGAAATGAACATCCCAGAGGAATCAAAATATTGCTGTTTTGAAAACTCTCTGAAAAACAAAATAATGTAATCTTAAAGGGATATTAAGCACTGCTCCTTTAGTAAAAATAAATGTTAAATCAAAGTAAACATAGAAAGTAATTGCCAAACAGCAAATAACTTGTTTTCTTGCTAAATGAGCACTTAGAAATTCTCACACAGCTAAATAAGAGAGCTACCATTACAGAACGTAGGTTACACAGTCAAATTATTTTTGCAGCAGATGTCCTAAGCTGAACAGGGGCAATAAACTAATTGCAGCTAGGTGTCTCCTAGCAACACTAAAAGAAAAAAAACCTCCTATTCTGCCTTCCTGTAAAGGCTGCAGCCTTCTTGTAGGGCTGTGACAGGAAGTAATGAGCCCTGTACAATTGAAGCTAAAAAAGTAATAAAATGGTAAAATCCTTTTTAAGTGATGATTAATACATATTGCAATGCATTAAGTATACCCACTGCTTAGTGCTTTTTTTTATTAAAACAAGGAAACAGACTGTTGCCTTTAAAATAAACACAAGTCAAAATTAAATTCTTGTAGATCAAATAGAGCAGTGATTTTTAACCTTTTTTCACACATTGTAGCCTAATACAGCATATATATATACACATACTGTATGTATTGTGCTGTTATGCCATGCCTCCTACAAACTACCCCTGCACTGGGAGTAAAAAACAAGCAAAGTTTAAAAAATATGTCACACTGTTGTCAGTCTGCCGTGGCACACCTGAGGATCTCTCACGGCACACTAGTGTGCCACGGCACACTGGTTGAAAAACACTGAAATAGAGCATGTAATTTTAAGAGAGACTTCAGTTTATTTCTATCCATTCATTCTCTTAGTATTTGTGGAAAAGCATTATGTAGATAAATATATACATATTCCTTTGGCCATTGACTCAGCAAATTAGCTCACCTGGTTTCAGTAGTGTATACCTGCTCTGCAACTGACTGTGTGTTTAAAATAGCTCTATCCTATGGAAACCACAAGCAGCAATAGACTTTGACAAGAAACAGAATAGTTTATAAGAGATTACAATGACACTTGCCATGTTGAGGTGGGATAAAGCAACGGGTAGGAAGCAGATGGAAGAAAAGCACGGAGGTCAAATCGATCAGAGAGACTGTGTTGTGTTTGTGGTCTTAAAAGGAAATTAAACCCAATTTTTTTCTTTTATAATTCAGATAGGAGTATGTGATTTTAAAACAACTTCACATTGTATTCATGTTACCTCATTTGTTTTGTTCTCTTGGCAACCTATGTTGAAAAGGTTACCTAGGAAGGCTCAGGAGCTACACATATGCGCCTTATGTTGTTGGCTCACACAATGTGTTCAGCTAGCTCCCTGTAGTGCATTGCTGCTGCCTCAACAAAGGATACCAAGAGAATGAAGCAAATTAGATAATATAAATAAATTGGAAAGTTGTTTAAAATTATATTCTCTATCTGAATTGTGAAATAAAGAATTAGATTTCCATGTCCCTAACGTGTTTAACACAGGAGGAACAAAAATGCAAATTGAAATGAGAAGCACTCTTAGTTAAGCAGAATCAGCTCTTGAGAGAGGTGTGTAAACCCTGGACACTGTGTAAATCACCTAAATTAAAACTAAAATTAAAATATTATAATATTCTTTGAAGAGAAAAAAATAAAAGTAACATTATGGAGGGGCACTGTTTTGTAAATTTCATTAGAGGGTAGGTCCGCCACCTAAGACTTTGAAAACCACCAAAGACCTTTGAAACGGATGCACCCTCCATCTTGACCATTTCACCAGGTGGATGAGGAAATACATATGACTTAACATTTGTATCCAGACTCGAACTGGCAGACTGGAGGCTTTTTGAAGTAGGTCATCAAAATCTTTCTTCTTTGTGGGTAAACAGAGTAGTGCATTCTTTGTATCGAACTGCGTCCCCAGGAAAGTGATAGACTGAGTTGGCTGAAACTGACTCTTTTGGAGATTTACCAACCATCTGAACTCCTACAGAGTATGAAGTAACTGTGCCCTGTGACACTCTGCCTGCTGAACATTGAAATCAGAAGAATGTTGTCTAGATAATGTATCACAAAGAGACCCCCTGACCCTTATCTCTGCAAAAAGAGGAACTAAGGCGTTTGTGAATACTCAAGGAGCTGTAAACATGCTGAAGGGAAGAGTATTGAATTTCAAGTTCTGTCTTCCTATTGCAAATCTTAGAAATTGCCTGTGAACCTCTTTGATAGGGATGTGAAATATGCATCCTTTAAATCCACTGATAAAAGGTAAGCCCTGGAGGCACAATGTTTATTTCTGAAGTGAGGGACTCCATTTTGAATTCCTTGACTGGTCTCCAGGAATAATTGTTCTTTTTTACTAGAAACAGAGGAGAGTAGAAGCTATGAAATGCTGGCATACCAGAACCTCTTAAAATTACTTCCTGTTCCAGAAGTTTTTGTACAAACTGGTAAATGGCTTGAAGTTTTTTTTTCTCTGGGAAGATTATAACGCTATGAATTGGAGGTTTCTTCTTGAATTCCAGTGTATAACCTCTCCTGAAAATCTGTAAGACCCATTTGTCCGAAATTACCTCTGTCAAGATGTATCTGAACCTGAAGAGCCTTCCATCCAAAGGCATCTGGATAGGCGTACCTTCCTTGTTTTTTTATTCCATCGAAAATTTGCCGCCCTGGTACGACCTCTACCTCTTGCTTGTACCTGCGTTTTCTAATCTGGAAGGCAAAAGGAATTCCTTCTGAAAGAGGTCTTAACATTCTGATATTGATTTCTCTGTCTATGGCATTGGCTTTCAAACCTGTCCTTAGGCCTCCCTAACAGGACACATATTGAGGATATCTGAACTGGAGCACAGGTGAAATAATCAGCCGATTATAGTAAACACTTATTTTACCTGCTCTCACCCAAGGTAATCCAGAAAACCTGGCCGGTTGGGGAGGCTTGAGGACAGGTTTGAAAACCAGTGGTCTATGGGCATGAGAAAAAGATTTGTTAAACTTTGGTGCCTGGGGAAAAAAATAACTTTTCCCTCCTGAACGTTTAGAAATTGGAGTATCAAGTTCTTTACCAAATAGTATGTTACCTTCAAATGGTAGGCCCAATAAAATTAAAGTGAATGTAAATTGTAATGAATAAAGTGCCCGTTTTTTAAAAATACTATTATAAACAGGGGGGCACTTTCATTCATTAAACTTTACATTGAAGCATTGTTTTTAAAATACTTACCTTTTTCTTTAGGAAAACCATACCAGCGATCCTCCGCCCGCTTCTCCTGCTGTACTTAGCATATCGATGATGGATCTGGCTTTCTCCATTCGTTGCATGACCTCATGAGCTTGATGCCTTGAGGTGCACGCAACAATTGGAGGAAGCTGCGGATCGCTGGTCTGGTTTTCCTAATGAAAAAGATAAAGTATTTTTTATTAAAAAGATTCAATGTAAAAAGTTTAATGAATAAAAATGCCCCTATTTATAATAGTATTTTTTAAAAACGGGCACTTATAAGTTGAAATGGACATTCACTTTAATCTTGGAGCTGGGATCAGCCTTCCAGTGACTAAGCCTAAGGCCCTTCTTACCACGTTAGCTGTATCCATGGATCTGGCTGTTAAATGTAGCATCTCAGCAGATAATGAGAAGGTAAAAGCTTTTTTTTAAATCTGAAATAAAAGGCATAAATGTTTGCACATCGTAAAGGGACACTGAACCCAATTTTTTTCTTTCGTGATTCAGATAGAGCATATTTTAAGCAACTTTCTAATTTACTCCTATTATCAAATTTTCTTCATTCTCTTGCTATCTTTATTTGAAATGCAAGAATGTAAGTTTAGATGCCGGCCCATTTTTGGTGAACAACCTGGGTTGTTCTTGCTAATTGGTGGATAAATTCATCAAGCAATAAAAAATTGCTGTCCAGAGTTGAAACAAAAAAAAGCTAAGATGGCTTTTTCAAATAAAGATAGCAAGAGAACGAAGAAAAATTGATAATAGGAGTAAATTAGAAAGTTGCTTAAAATTGCATGCTCTATCGGAATCATGTTGGTTCAGTATCCAGTATTGGTGCAGATATATCTGTACCGCACACTTTTTTGGCCGTAACGCAACGTAACTACCGCAGCTTTTAAAAAGTCCTTTTTCAATGGGACTTCTATAGCGCCGGTATTACAAGTTTGCCTGTCCGTCCAAAAAGTGAGCGGTACAGTCTATAAACTACAAGATCCATACCGTAAACTGAAAGTCAGTAGTTATGGGTTTTGCGCTACAAAGCTGTAGCCTAAAACTCATAACTAAAGTGTTACAAAGTATACCAACACCCCAAAAACTACCTAATAAACACTAAACCGAGGCCCTCCCGCATCGAAACAATAAAATTATTAACCCCTAATCGGCCGCTCCAGACATAGTCGCCACTATAATAAACATATTAACCCCTAAACCGCCCGCATCGCGAACAATAGTTAGATATGGTTAAATATTATTAACCTCTAATTTGCTGCCCCTAACATCGCCGCAACCTACATTACTGTTATAAACCCCTAATCTGCTGCCCCTAAAATCGCCGCCACTATACTAAAGTTATTAACCCCTAAACCTTACCCTAACACCCACTAACTTTAACATAATTAAAATCTAAATAAAATTCTATCAGCCAATTGGAATTCAAGGGACGCCATCTTGGATGACGTCCCTTAAAGGAACCTTCATTCTTAGTTAGCCGTCGAAAGAAGAGGATGCTCCGCGCTGGATGTCTCAAAGATGGAGCTGCTCCACGTCGGAAGGATGAAGATAGAAAATGCCGTCTGGATGAAGACTTCTGCCCGCCTGGAGGACCACTTCTTGCCGCTTGGATGAAGACTTCTCCCGGCTTCGTTGAGGATGGATGTCCGGTCTTCAAAAACTGTAAGTGGATCTTCGGGGGTTAGTGTTAGGTTTTTTTAAGGGTTTATTGGGTGGGTTTTATTTTTAGATTAGGGTTTTGGCTGAAAAAGAGCTAAATGCCCATTTAAGGGCAATGCCCATCCAAATGCCCTTTTCAGGGCAATGGGGAGCTTAGGTCTATTTTGATGGGATTTTATTTGGGGGGGGTAGTGGTTGTGTAGGTGGTGGGTTTTACTGTTGTGGTTTTTTTTTTTTTTTTTTACAGGTAAAAGAGCGGATTTCTTTGGGGCTATGCCCCGCAAAAGGCCTTTTTAAGGGCTATTGGCATTTAAGTTTAGGCTAGGGTTTTTTTTTTATATTTTTTGGGGGGGGGACTTTTTTTATTTTGATAGGGCTATTAGATTAGGTGTAATTAGTTTAAATATTTGATCATTTCTTTTTTATTTTGTGTAATTTAGTGGGGTTTTTTTTGTAATTTAATTGGATTTAATTAATGTAATTTATTTAATTGTAGTGTAAGGTTAGGTGTTAGTGTAAGACAGGTTAGGTTTTATTTTACAGGTATATTTGTATTTATTTTAACTAGGTAGCTAGAAAATAGTTAAAATAAATAGAAACTTACCTGTGAAATAAAAATAAAACCTAAGCTAGCTACAATGTAACTATTAGTTATATTGTAGCAAGCTTATGGTTTATTTTATAGGTAAGTTTAGTTTTAAATAGGAATTATTTAGTTAATGATAGTAATTTTTATTTAGATTTATTTTAATTATGTTAAAGTTAGTGGGTGTTAGGGTTAGGTTAAGGGGTTAATAACTTTAGTATAGTGGCGGCTACGTTGGGGCGGCAGATTAGGGGTTAATAAGTGTAGGTAGGTGGCAGCGACATTGGGGTGGCAGATTAGGGGTTAATAAGTATAATATAGGTGGCGGCGATGTCGGGGGTGGCAGATTAGGGGTGTTTAGACTCAGGGTTCATGTTAGGGTGTTAGGTGTAAACATAACTTTTCTTTCCCCATAGGAATCAATGGGGCTGCGTTACTGAGCTTTACGCTCCTTTATTGCAGGCGTTTGGCTTCTTTTAGCCAGCTCTCCCCATTGATGTCTATGAGGAAATCGTGCACAAGCACGTAAAACCAGCTCAAAGCAGCGCTGGTATTTGGGTGCGGTATGGAGCTCAATGGAGCTTTACGCTGCAATATTGCCTGCAAAGCCTGGTTTTTGCAAACCTGTAATAGCAGCGCTATAGGGAGGCGAGTGGTGACAATAACTTGCAAGTTAGTACCGAGCCGCTCAAACTCATTAGTTTCTTAAGATTATGCTCCATCTTGAGAAACTAAAGTCTCTTTGATGCATGTAATAAATTCACAAAATGTAGCAGTATCAAATACAGCAGTAGCAGCAGGATCTTTTGAAAGTATTGAAGAAGCCTTATCAGTGTTAGATAGTTGAACACCCTCAGTAGCACTTCCACCAAAAAGTTGAAAAAGGCAATCTTTACATATTTTCTTATCTTGCCAACATGACTTATCACATAATGCATAGGCAGGCTTGGGCTCAGTCCTATAATAAAAAAAAGCCCCATAAGAAAAAAAATGTTTTTGTTTTTGTTTTTTTAAAATAAGAAAAAAAACCACATTCTGAAAACAGCTAAACATAGCTTTTTAAAATAACTGCAACTCACTGGGTAATGTCCATGATGAAGAGCCCAATATTGAAAGAGCATACCAAAGTGCTTGAATACTGGAACAGCACAACCGGCATATAGCCAGGTACTCACAGTGGGGTAGGAGAATAATAGCCTGGAATATCTGAAATCTTCAAGGAACGAAATGGCAACAGCACAGCTAGGCCCATGCCGAGATCAATGTGAAGTGCACATGCTTTAGAGGATCCTTAGACGGAACCCCTGTGTTGTAACTTCTAATGACATCACAGAACATGGCAGCTCTCACTAAAGGACTCTCTAGAGAAGACCTATACAGTCGCTTTCACCTGCCAGAATCCATCCGCTGCAGGGGAAGCAAACGCACCATGGTAAGTCTTGCAGCCTACCACTGGCCAGGATCGGAGAGGGTCTCCTAGTCCTGTCCACCTTGTAGGCTGGACAGAACTAGGAGGATAGGGGGAATTGGTCCAGATTACCTTTATAGGTAATCAGGGGAGTGGTCATTTAAGTCCACACCCCTTTGGAAGAGGGTTTCTCACTGGTAATCATTACCACGGGGGGCCAAGATAAGGGTATTAATTAGGGTTGCCATATTGCTACTTTAAGGGATAACATTTACATATGTCTGGGGCATAAGGAATGTTTTGAAAAATGTTCCGTTACAAAAACCCTGACATATGTATTTTTCATACAAGGCAATATGTCACTCTAATATAGTCCTTGCAGCATTATTAAGAGATATACATTCATTTGGATTATGAACTTTTACCATCTTGTAACTGTCAGGGTGCGGTAGTATATACACACACAATAAGCATTCAGTCTACTTTAGTCAATTTCAATACTTTATTATAACAGTGACATTTTCTAGAAAGCTCAGTGTATGTTCTTCAGACACTATCTGAGGAAGACACTGTGCTGTTTCGAAACACCACCGTTATAATAAAAATAAAGTATTAAAGTCCACTGAGTGCACACTGGGTATGTTAGATACATTTCACAGGAATGTAAAGGCTGTTGAAGCAATAGAAGTTGAAATAAACATTATTAAAATAAAAAAATTGTAGAAACTGAATAAAAAAAATCCTAATTATTAGTTTACCTTGCCAGATAATTAACATTTCCTGCTAGTTGGTATTACATTTAGAACTTTTTATTTAAAGGGATGATAAACTTTAAATGTTTTAAAATCATGCCCGGAATATAAGTGATATTTTAGATGGACTTTAACCCTTTCAGTGCTAACAACGGCTCTGAGCCGTCGCAAATTTTCCCACTCAGGCGATAACGACGGCTCTGAGCCATCGCTAGCACTCCCCCACCTTGATGGAGGTCTGAGGACCCCCATCCACTCCTACACGGCGATCTGGCCTAGATACTCACAGGCATCGCCAGGGCTTCCCTTCCCTTGCGGTGACGTCACGCGCAATGACGTCATTGAGCAACTTTATTTAAAACTGACACTTGTCAGTTATAGGGAGATGGGGGCATGCTGCTTAGATGCCTGTATCTTAAGCATCTAAGCAGCTACAGACTCCCAAGACCCACCAGACTCACCATTGGAAAGGTAATCGACTAGATTTGGGTCTCTAAGGGCACATAAATAAAGATCAAAATTGCCTAGAGACCCCCAAAATAAATTTAAAAATAAACAAAATTTATATAAAACAATAAATATCGGTTTAAGTATTATAGCTAAAAGATCACTGTGGTAACCAGCGCTACCGCAGTAATCACCTATCTGAGAAATGTTGCATTCCCTTTTACAATATGGACCAATATTATATTTGTAATTCCATGATCACCTGGATGTGATTACAAATTAATAAAATGGTAGTAGGGCTGCAACTAACGATTATTTTCATAATCTATTAATCGGCCGATTATTTTTTCGATTAATCAACTAATCGGATAAAAAGAGAATCAATAATAGTTTTCTATGTTTTAAATAAAATCCACATAATGAGTGTTACAAATATAAACTTCAGACTAAAACTTTACATTAACACAACTGTTTCTTCAATTTTTAAGCAGCAGAGCACAGTTTTATAATTATACTAAACAAAACCACAAACTGTTTGAAAAGAGGTAGAACTAGAAAGAGTTAGACTATCACTGTTAATAACATTCTGTTATTCACTCTTTCAGAAACTTTGCATTGAAATGCAAAAATCTCAACATGTCCACATGCTTCTGGCTAAGGCTGGTTCTCTGTTTGTAGCTATATTTCCTGCAGCAGAGAAAAGGCTGTTGAGGTGTATAAGTAGGGTTTTGCCAATTTCACCAAAGTGGGATATTTATCTTTGTTATCTCTTCACCAATGCTAAGTGTTTTCTACCTTGGCAAGGGACCTCTTAATAAAGTAACCCATGACTTCATTCTAACATAAAAATATCTTGAATATCTATAAGCAATGGTAAATAACCAGCTATAAGGTTAGGGGAAATATCTAGTCCGCTCTAAAAATAAAGAATTATTGAGGTTGAATCTGGTACATATTATCACAATTTATTAAAAATATAAAAAAACAAGATCAAAAGCGCTAAGGACTGTATATCAATAACAGGACCTAGCCTTACACATTTATTTATACTGTACATATAATCAGCAATATCAAGCAATACGCTAATAATTGTGCAAACAGATAATAGTGCACATCAATTTAAATAACTCCCATCAATCTAGGGGCAAAGTGTAAACAACAAGCTTGGCACTATATCATGAAAAGCATAGTTCCAAATCACAAGATTTAATATAAAAAATCCAAATGATGACTATTTTATATCTGGGTTGCAGATAAGCCAGGGGTAGTTGTAAACGTATACTGTCCTGAAAAAGTGAAAAGTAGACGTCCTTTAGGCTGAGGACAGAACCATAACACATTAGGCCTGTCAAAAATAATCGTTTTGACGATGCATCGCGATGCGGCATGAAACGATTCTGCATCGATGCGCTGAGACGCGATAATCGATTAACGTTACCCACGTGACCAGCCTCCAGGAAACGTAAAAGAAAGTGCGCGAAAGTGCGCGGTACATCGTTTTGACGTCACTGACGTCACGTCACCCAATAAAGCAACATGGGCGCTCATGGGCGGTCTCTTGAAGTGCCGAAGTTACGCAGTAGGAGCAAAGCAGCAAAGCAGGAGTTTGTTGCCTGAGATTGATGATGGTACACGGCGGTATACTACAGCTACACGGCGGGCTCATTTTTATTTTGTGGGAGACAGAGGAGGAGACCTATGGTGAGAATTAGACTAACTAACTGTTTGTTTAGTTAATAGTTACCAAAACGTTGTACATTTTGCCAATGCCATGCCATAATTGCCATTGCCATGCCTGCCTATTGCCTCAACTGCCTACTACTTGCCAATAGGTAAGAGCAAATCAATAAGGGGTACACAATCACATTTATTACACAATAAGGGGTAACAATTAAATACTTGCCTTATTTACTTAACGTAGTATGCTGAGCTGACTGAGGCTCAGGCTGCTGCATAATTAATTGCTGCATTATTGAATAATATTGCATATATAAAAAATGTATTATAAATAAATATAGTATACTATTATTGTCTAATAATGTCTCTATTAGTCTAATCTGTATCTATTATCTACATGTTTTTCACATGGATGGATGGCCTGGTCTGAAGTTCTAATATTTTAATAATATATTAATTCAAGAAAGTGCATGCAATTTTAAACAACTTTCCCTATTATATAATTTGCTTATCCTTTGTTGAAATGCATAGCCTCCTCCTTGTGCACAAAGTATTATATACTTATAGTAAGTAATGTGTGTGCTGTGCAATGCATTGCTAATATGTCATCAACAAACGATATCTGAGAAGTATGAAGCAAATTAAATAATAGAAGAGTTAGTTATGATGTTTATTTAAAATTGTATTCTCTATCTGAATCATGAAAGTAAATGTTTGGGTTTTTGCACCTTTAAGTGTGTAATATATTACAGTAACTGTGTCAGTGAGTGAGTGATGTCCCCTGCAATTATCACAATGCAATTTGTTTTAAAATTTATGTTCGCAAAATGTATGGCATTGGCAAAGTAGTTGAAGTTACTAGTACTTGTTGATTTTACATTTGCGGCTTGACATTTTGACAACTGGAACTTAGTGTATTTTCTTTTTTTTTTAACACTGACAGAGTTTGACGTTGACAACAACATCATCCGTCACATATGTACATGTCATGCTAAAATGACAGAGGGAGACAAAAAAGATAGAGAGATAAAAAATGCACCTAGCATTTTAAAAGCAAGCATCTGGGCACATTTTGGATTTTATGAACATACTGGAAAGCACGAATTGGACAAGACACACGCGGTTTGTAAAGCCTGTCACACAAAAATTAAATACCTAGGGAATACTACTAACTTGAGAAATCACGTTAGACGTTTTCACTCTGAGATGCTAACCCCTGCCGCTGTCGCCAGTGCCACTGCCAAGGAAATAACAAGACTAGCTGAAGCTCATCAGCCAAGAATTGATGCAATGCTGTCAACTTTGCCACCCAACTCTGAAAAAGGGAAGAGAATAACCAAAGCTGTGGCAACTTTCATAGCGAAGGACCTACGGCCTTACTCTGTTGTGGAAAACCTTGGGTTTCGCAACCTGTTGAAGACACTAGAGCCACGTTATAAGATCCCGTCACGCAATCACTTAACAGAAAACGTTATACCTGCACTCTACCAAGAAACAAAAGCTCAGGTAATTGCATCAATGAGCCAAGCCAGTCGAGTCGCACTAACGTGTGATTCATGGACTTCAGTCACGACGGAGTCTTATGTAACAGTAACTGCACATTACATTAGCAAGGACTGGAAGATCTTGTCGCATGTGCTGCAAACGAGAGCAGTTTATGAGTCTCACACGGGTTCTCATCTGGCGGAGCTACTGTCTCGTGTCGTGGAAGAATGGCAGCTGTCCGATAAATCTGTAGTGCTTGTGACCGACAATGCTTCGAACATGATTGTTGCTGCTCAAGTTGGAAAATTCCCTCATGTAAAATGCTTCGCCCATACACTGAATCTCGCATCCCAGCGGGCGCTGAAAGTGGCCACGCTCTCCAGGCTTTTAGGCAGAGTGCGACGAATATCAACATTTTTTCACCGCAGCACTACAGCAAACCACTGTCTGAAAGAAAAACAGAAATGTCTTGGCCTGAAGAATCATAAGCTAATAACTGATGTGACAACAAGGTGGAACAGCTCATATGACATGGTCGAGAGGTTCCTAGAACAGCAACCTGCAATCTGTGCCACATTGTTGTCTCCAGAAGTCAGAAAAAGTGAGTCAGATCTCTGCACTCTCAACGAAACAGATGTGTCAAATGCAGAGGATGCTGTGAGTGCATTAAAGCCAATGAAAGATGCAACCACACTGATGTCAGAAGAGCGCAATCCAACTGTTTCTCTCATTGCCCCTCTAAATGCACAACTGCTCCAGAACATGACAGACACCATGGGAGACACACCCATGATCCATGAGATCAAGAATGCCATCAAAACAGATCTCCTGAAGAGGTACAGCAGTGAGGCAGAGAAGAAGATACTTTATACAGCCTCTGCCCTGGATCCTCGTTTTAAGGGACTGCCTTTTATTCTCACAGAGGAGGAGAGATTGGAGATATACAGAGGAGTGACTGAGGAGGCTGCATCCTTGGAGGTAATTTTAATTGCATCATGTTTCTTGAATAGATGTGAGCTGTTGTATGCATTTATTTATGCATTACTGTCTCTCTGAGCACACACATAGCATTAGCTGGCTGGCTGCTCGAGGTAATAATGAATGCTATTTTTTCTATTCTTTTGTTCAAACACAGATTGAGTGTACTAGTACAGTTACATCTAGGAGGACAAACGTGGATGAAGTGCCACTGCCTGAGGGAAAAGAAACTCTGGAAGAAGAATCAGCCATCGAGGAGGATAACCCTTCTCCTCCCAAAAGAAAGTCCACATCGCTTCTCATGACTTTGCTGGGACAGTCTTTCACTGACACTGAAGGTACAATAGAACCCAAGACCCCCTATGCCAAGGCTGAAGAGGAAATAGAGAAATATTGTAAAGCCCCATCTCTGCCTCTCACTGAAGACCCTTTGAAATGGTGGCATGTACATGAGGTCATATTTCCCCTCCTCTCTCATTTGTCAAAGCGATACTTGTGTATCCCAGGTACAAGCGTGTCTGCAGAGCGGGTTTTCTCCACTGCAGGAGATGTGGTAACGGCTAAAAGAAGCACCCTCAAACCAGAGCATGTGGATCAACTAGTGTTCTTACAGAAAAACCTACATATTCCATAATTCTGAGTAGTGATTCAGGTTTATAATATTAATATTTAATGTTTTTTGGCACATCCAGAAGAAAGTGCTGTGTGCCCCACTGCCCAGTGCAGACTACTGTTAAGTTATTTTATATTTGTTACTGTTATATAGCTTATAGCTTTTTGAAAAATGAAGCTTAAAACCTTGAGTAAATCTTTGTTGGATCACAAAATATACTAGTACACTACACGACACGACCGACCACGTCACTCTGTCACAGTCACACACACACACACACAATACAAAAGAAACAACACACAACTGCACACACCTCATGTGTGCGTGTCAGTCAGTGTCACCCTTCACCATGATTCACTCTTTTTATTATGTGTGTTTTTTTTGGTATTGTTTGACTGTGTGTGACTGTGACTGTGTGTGTGTTGTGTAACAATATATTTGTGATCCCATAAAGATATTGATAATCAAAGTTAGTAAATCTAGTAGTTCAATGCTACTTCTTGTTTAATGTCTATTACTACTTCTAGTGTTACTGTGATGTTTGCCAATCAGGAAGTGCTCTGTTTTGTAGATGTTGTGCTATTGTTACAGCACACCCCTGTATTGTTTGCAATGCAGTGAGTGCATAGTGCACACTGCATAAGGGATTATTAATATTATTCATTCACACTAAAAAATTGTCTATTTTAAATAGACCCTTTAAGAAAGATATCATATGTTTTTGTTTATGATCCCAATTCCCAATCCCAAATGCCATCCCACCCACTCCCAGGCAGATCTGTAGGGGTTAACCGAATATAACCAACCAGTTAACAATAACAATGTGTGTACTGCAGTGTCTAACTGTCTCTTTATGAGTGTGTGAGTGTGTCTGTGAGTGAGTGCCAGTTTGAAAAGTTTGTATGTATCTCATTCTCTATGAGTGTGTGTGAGATGAGTGTATTAACTGCCTTTGAATTTTTTTGTTTGTATGTGATTGTGTGTCTGTCCCAGTGTCACTGTCTAAGTGTCTATGAGTGTGAGTGTGACTGTGGCTGACTGTGGTGCCATTGAATGTTTTTGTTTGTGTGTGTGTCCCACTGTGTCTCTAGTGTCTGAGTGTCTAGTGAGTGTGACTGTCTAACTGTCTATGAGTGCACTATGCAGAGAGTGAGACTGAAGCCAAACCCCACTATAGGGGAAGGAAAAGCCTTGAGTAAACCTTGAGTAAA
Source organism: Bombina bombina (assembly GCF_027579735.1). Lineage (NCBI taxonomy): Eukaryota > Metazoa > Chordata > Amphibia > Anura > Bombinatoridae > Bombina > Bombina bombina. Next base: position 194,882,562 of record NC_069502.1, on the reverse strand, counting down.
TCTTTATTGGATCACAAATATACTGTACACTACAGACAGTACAGCACACACACAGTGCCACACACAACAGCACAATACAAAAATAAAGCACACACACCTCAGGTGAGTGGCGTGCCACCCTTTCTTCACCATGATTTACTCCTTGATGTCTGTGTCCTTTTTTATGTATTGTTTGTTTGTGTGTGACTGCTGTGTACTGTTCAGTGACAGACTCAGTCACTATTCAGTTGTGTGTAGTACTGCTTTAACAGTAACTAATAACTAACTAATTATATTTGTGATCCCATAAAGATAATATAATCATCAAGAAGAAACTGTAGTTATAGTAGTTCAGTTCAATGCTACTTGTTTTAAATGTCTCTCTCTCAGTCTCTAGTACTATTGTAAGTCTGTAACTGTGTAAACTAATTGTATATGTCACAATCACATGTGTGTTGTGTGCACACTCTGTGCTTTTGTGTTGTGTTCCAGATTCTTCACGTGATGTTTGTTTGCCACAAATTGACAGTCATGAAGGCACAGTGGACTGCACCTGTAATTTTGTACCTATAAGGGATTTATGTTTTGTTTTCTGAGGACAATTTTCACACAAATAAGGTATTATGGTGGTAACTTAAGCTTAACCTATCTATTTGGGTTTTAATTTAATGTCTATTATATTATTATTACTAAGTAAGTAAAGAAATTAAATTAAAACCAACATAGATAGGTTAGACATTTATTTGTTGTTCATGTTTCTTTACAAGTGTATAGTGTACTACTTACTAATATATAATATATACATTTAAATATTTTCTTTTACTGAAGAAGTACACTGTGAGCACTGCACTTTTTACACTACGTACTCTGTAACTACAGTTTGATGCCATAATATTGTTTCCAAACCAATACAACAATTGCCATTTAGTATTTACTGTTCTATAAACTGTTGTTGTCTGCTGTGTTCAGACTTTGCCACAGGAAGAGTGTCCTTTTTTGAGCTAATAAAATAAAAAAAGAGTTTATTTCAATACTTTGACTTCTTGAATTTTTTTTTCTGAAAAATTTAAAAATTGGGCAGAAATAGTGCAGTAATCGTGATGCATCGCGATGCATCGTAGAATCGAATCGTATCGAATCGTTACGATGATAATCGTAATCGAATCGAATCGTGAGACAGGTGAAGATGCGCAGCTCTATAACACATGCAGGAGTTCATTGGAGTGAAGCAGCTGGTGTTGTGCACAGACCAACTAATTGATTATGGGATTCGTTGACAACTATTTTCATAATCGATTATTATCGATTATGATGATTAGTTGTTGCAGCTCTAAATGGTAGAGGAAAGCTATTAAAAAAAACCCCCACCAAATAATATTTTTATAAATCAGTCTTTTAGCGTGCGTGGAAGAGGAGTAAAAGTCCCTCTTTACACAGTTCTCTCCATATTTCAAAACTTTGGTATTTTTACTGCAAAGAAGCTTATGTTTTGCAATAAAAATGATATATTTTCTAGCGACATAATTCCTTTAAAAATATCTTTATTTTGTAAAGAGAATTATGGCTAAAGTGTTTCAGCGCTGAGGAAGCAGCTGAGTTCTCTATGAACTCAGACTCCGATTCATTCACTGATGATGCATATGGTATATAAAATAAATATTTCTAGAAAGTACACATCAAGCCGCATCAAATAAGGGGCCACATGAATTGCTAGCACAAAAATAGACATTGGAATAATAAGTGGAATATGGCTCTTTGCTAAAAAAAAAGAAAATATATATATTTTTTATGCAAAGCACCATATTCCATTAATTGTTGCGCACCTAAATTATGTGCTAGAGATACATGTAGCCCCTCATTTGATACGCCAAAGGGTGTACTTTCTACAAATGTGTGCTTTGTGTACCATATTTTAATTTTCCATGTGGCTAGAACTGTTTAATTGCAGACATGGCAATCTTTATATCCTTTAAAAAAAAAAAAAAAAAAAAATCAACACATTTTAGGAAAGTACACCCCTTGGTGCACTAAATAAGGGGCTACATGTATTGCTAGCACAAAAATAGACAATGTAATAATGAGTGGAATATGGCTCTTTGATAAGAATTTTTTTTTTTTGTTTAAACAATGTAACTTATTCCATCAATGGCTACGTACCCCAAATTCATGCTAGAAATACTTGTAGCCCCTCATTCGATGCACCAAGGGGTGTACTTTCTGCAAATGTGTGCTTTGTGTACCCCATTTTAATTCCTCATGTGGCTAGAACTGTTTAATTGCTGAAAACAGTACAGTAAATTGTAAGATGCTGTTTTTGATAATTTACCAAAATGACATGCCTGCAATAAAACAGTGGGGGGAAAAAACAGTGCAATGTTCTTAATTTCTGCTTATTTTAGAAAGGTTACCTACTACAAATATTTGTTCACACAGGTTTTGATGATAGAGCTTAGAAAAATAAAATTGCATACTTTTATATATTGAGTCAGGAGTAAAAAAACAACACGTTTTACACATTTTACGCGCTATTTTTTAAACCTGATGATACATACACATATAATAATGTTATATTTTGAATCTGCTAGGTCTGCTGAAAAAAAAACCCAATATATAGTTTGTATAGTTTATTCACACAAACTTTAATTTTAAAATTGTTTAAACGTGAACTGCAGCAAAAAGTTTAAAACCAGCTTAGCACACAGGTGGGAAATGGCTTAGCAGCCAAAGGGTTAATTGATCACTTCTAATGAAAATGTGCTGTAACTTACTTTTTAATCTAGCTGTGCCATTCTAATACCCCACGCTCCCGCTGCCCACTTCAAAACTCAGCTAACGGTTTGAAATTGTTCTCCAAACGGCGCTCTAGCTACAAAAAAAAAAAAAAGTGCTGTACGGCTAGTGTGCTAATTGGAGAGCAGTTCAAACCATTAGCTCACAAAAAAATATGAGTTTTAAAGTTGGTATTATAATGACACTGCTAGACTAAAACCAAGTTAGAACTCAAAATTTTATCAGAAGTGATTACATTTTATTAAATATTGCTTAGATTCTGGATCTGATTTTTAAACGTAAAGTTTACCATCACTTTAAAATGCTACTGAATAGGAATGGATCTTCTGTAAATATCACTGGGATGTTAGAAAATCAGGTAGGTTATTGCATCCGCTGCAGGTCTGTCTACAATAATTATTTTTTATTATAACGTGTAAATAAAAATTACCTCCAGTGTGAAGCAGCAAATTCATTTATATATTCTGCACAGCTCACCAATACAACTGTAGGGAAACAATGAGCATATTTTAGTATTACATCAACACATTTGTTTCATTTGACATCTATTTTTTTTTATTATATTCCTTCCTATAACACTGATGAGCTTGCTGCATTTAGGTTTTGTTAAAAAGTCTACACAAATTAGTATTTAAAGGGCCATTGTAGTGGAAAAATGACATGCACTATTTCATTAGCTACCCTGCAACTATGTGTTTAACCCCTAAGCATAGTAAAGTAAATAGGAAGCCTCAAAGAACTGCTGGTCCCAGGTGGAAAAGGCTGGAGAGCCAAATAGCAGCGTCATTCTCACAGCTGGTTTGTGTGACTACTGCTGCTTAATGGCTAAGTTTCATGTTTTCTGCAGCTCCAGAAAGGTACTTTAACTGTGAGTTTAAACCATTTGTGGGGGTTAAATACATACGACCTGATGATCTACAACTCTGGCAAGATTATCAAGAAGTCTTGTCAGTACTACAAGATCTCTCAGAAATGTATAAAGGCAAGTTTTAGCTTGAGGCCCATAGAACTGAAGAGTCGCTAGTGTTACAATGGCATTCTCTAATAAATAAGAGTATGTAATTTTGACACCATAAGTTCCCTTTAATGCGAATAGTAATAAGTAATAGGAATGGTTTAGCTCAAACATATCTTAGTGAATTTAGATAAAATTGATGGACCCTGGCAGAGTACAAAACCAATAAACTTAAAGGGATAGGAAAATTAAACTTGCATGATTCCGATAGAGCATGCAATTTTAAGACACTTTTGAATTCAGTTCTATTTTCAAATATTGTTCTCTTGGTATCCCTTGTTGAAAAAGAATATGCATATATCCTACACTAGTGGGAGCTGCTGCCAATTGGTGTCTGAACATATTTGTCTTTTATGATTGGCTGACTAGATGTGTTCATCTTGCTGCCAGTAGTCTAATGGTGTTCCTTCAGCAAAGGATAACAAGAGAACAAAGCAAATTTGATTATTGAAGCAAACTGGAAAAAGTTGTTTAAAATTGTATGTTCTATCAAATCATGGAAAATCATTTTGGGGTTTCCTATCCCTTTAAATGGTAAAAAGCAAAATAAAATAACATTTAAAACTTATGAGTTCCTAAACTCTAACTTTACAAATATTCTGTTTGTAGAGTCAAATATCTGCATCTTCTTGTATATATGGCTTGCTAAAATGGTTCGCAGACCCTGAACTCCAAGTCTAGACAAACCTTACATGCAAATACATATTGCTCTAACTAATCCGGGGGTGGCAAACCTTGGCATGATTGCCCAAAGTGACAAATGTTGTGCTGGCTTTGTACTTCTGCCATACTGTCCAAATCTAAAGCCATAGCGTTTGCATGAGGATTGTTAATAATTAAAAAAAAACAACAACAACAACAACAACAACAAAAAAAACAATTTGTACACACTTTCAAAAAGGTGGAAATCTGAGCTCTGCTATTAAGAGGGGCGAGGATACCAACGAGCCTACAGTCTCAGGGAATTCCAACCATGTACAATATTATTATATAAATGTAGTTATGAGGAGTGCAGTGACACCAGGGCGCAAGTGCTGTGTGGGGGGGCATAGCATTCAGGCATTATCTGTGTATAGATACTCATCATTATACTGTGCAGCATACACATCAGCGTATAGAAACATCATTATTCGGTGCTGTGTGTTCACTGTACTGTATAGATATTCTGTCATTATACAGCACAGCATATTCTTCACAGTATACATACTCATATTTATACAGAGCAGTTTACTCATCAAGGTATTGTGAATAAAAATCTGTATCATTATACAGCACAGTGCTCTCACAACCAGTGTATATATGTATTATTATTAAGTGCAGCATGCTCAGTAACAGTGTAAGTTTGTGTGTATATATATATATATATATATATATATATATATATATATATATATATATATATATATTATTATTTTTTTCACAGTCCACATACACACACACTAGATATGTGCTGCATTAGTTTTTTTCGTATGTAGGGGGCCGAAAGACACATCAAGTGTGAATCAGTGTGTTGCACCTCACATGAATAATTACAGCTCCGAAAAGAGCCGAATGCAGCTTTCAGCCGCCTAGTTCTGCATTCGTTAGGGAACGAAAAAAAGGAATGCACATATGTAAGTTACACACTCAAAATCATTATACAGAGAAGCATATATATTATTACTATTGCTTATTACTGAGTTACCATCAGAGGGGTAAAAAACATTTTTGCACCAAGGGTGTGTGTGTTGCATTTACATATATATGTCTCAAATATTACATGGCAGAAGTTTCTGTTTTTCTCTGTTGTACTTTTATATTTGCAGTACCCATGGTCAGTGCTGCAGAATCTGTAGGCACTTTAAAAATAAAGAAAATAATAATAATAATAATAATAATAATAATAATAATAATAATTGCAGTTTTAAAACTAAATCCTTATAGACAATGAATGTCACCATTAGTGTTCTGACATTTTTGTGGCAAAACCAACAAAACGCATTTAAAAGGCAATATCTCATCTTGACAAGATTTAGTCTACAGATTAAAAATAAGGGGGGAAATGTTTAAATCTGACTTACCCATTAATAAGAAGTGGCAGATCTGTAGCTTGTAAAACTTAAAGGAGATACAAGTAATAATGATGCACAGTATGTGAAATAAAATAAGTCCAATCAGCCATGGTTCCGTCCAATCTATGGGCTAAAAAAACAAAAATGTCATTGTATGAACCCCTATATGATGATACAGTATCATTGGTTTCTACCTGTATTTGGTTATCACGTGTTTGTTTTTTTAATAAACGGATTAAAATACATGGAAATGGCACTGACAACAACCACATTGCACACTGAGCATACACTTACAAACAATCAGACCCGCACCCTTAATACCCCGCTCTACAATAAGACCACTAATGCAATCAGATGGTCACCGGTGCACTCACTGCTCGCTCTAGCAAGGCCCACAAACCGGTCTTCTCCATTATACCCGACACGGAAGCTGCCAGCTAACCGGGAAGTGCCTGTGTACATAGGCGGAGATAGTATTCCCCTCCCCTGACAACGTGGTTTGCTGAATGTTTATTGAGGAGGAGAAGAGGATGAATGGATAAACCAAACAGTTGGCTTCTCTGATTTTAACCCTTGGTTTCCAGCTATCATTAAAGTACAGGCAGCCCGCACTGGTAACGAATTAGTTAAAGGACACGTCAGTTGCTTTATTTCTATCGCTCGCAAGGCGCTTCTGCTATAATTTCAGAGTATTTTGTTAGAAGTGCTACAATTCTAATCCACTGCTTGTGTTGTTATGTTACAGATATGCTACTGTGTGGTGCAGGACAGTTATATCACCTGATTTACTACTTTTATTTATCATTTTTTAATAACCAAGTGAGGTTGCACAACTAATAATAAAACGTGCCGTACCCTAGTAAGGGTTTTAGGTTAGTGACGCAACTCATTGGATATATTATGGAAAGACAATATTATATTTCTTTAGTGAAGATGCGTGGCTGGCAAGGAAAACAAATATTGCATATTCTTAAAAAATGCATCACGGGCGACCATTTGTGCTGAAAAGAGATATTTATTTCACTACGCTCTGTATATCTGAACTCACATTGTAATAATATAAATAGCAGAGTTAATGTCAGTGGCATTGCATCTTTACTGCTATTAAAGGGACAGTCTACTTAAAAACTGTTATTGTTTAAAGTGAAAGTAAATTGTGTACCTTTTCAACACACTACTGCATTGTCTATATGTCTAACAACAAAACCGCTATATTTTTTTTTAATAAAATTATTGATTTAGTTATTTATTTGATTACTTTATTGTTGTTCCGTTCTGCTCCTAACTCCTCCCATCTTCTACTTCCTATCATTTTGACTGTTTACGTATAGAGCGTTCCCAAAGACCCTTACTATTGCGCATGCGCGATTCAAACACTATAACCGCATTGCGCATGCGATTGTCACTCTGCCCGGTCTCGAGCGCATGCGTCTACTTCTACAATTGTGAAAATAAGAACAAGCCAATATTCGTATAAAATAAAATCGTTGGTTTAGGCTTGCACACGGACGGAGGCACTTGCATTGCAATACGTCTGCAGATGACGTATATGATCACTCAGGCAAAAATGTTATGCGCGAATCAGCCCCGCGCATTTAAGCCTAAACAAAAGATAGTATGTGTAACGCATGCGCAGATGCAAGAATAAGGCGATGACGTTGCTGCACGGCCGCCTATCGGCCAGAATTTCAATTGGCCCACATAAAAACGTGATCAGGAAGAAAATAATCAGAGAAAAAAAGGGTTGTTTTTAGCGACGAAAAAAAGTACTAGTTTATTACAGGTAAAACTTGATTTTAACACAAGGAACAACAATTTCATGAATGAAAGTCCTATTGATTTTAAAGCTAAAATTAAATTACGGTTAACAGCAAAGTAAAGTTTACTTTCACTTTAAAAAGATAGATAATCCCTTTATTACCCATTCCCCAGTTTTGCATAACCAACAGTTATATTAATACACTTTGCATACCTCCCAACATTTCAAAATTCAAAAGAGGGACACCCCCCCCCCCCCGCGGCAAAAAATTGAAATGTGGTGGGCGGGGCTTAAAAAAATCATAAGCCCAAAGTAATATAAATAAAATTCTAAATAAAGTCATATATTTTAATACACAGGCAGCAAATCAAACACAAGCTCAAACCACTGGTATGGCTATGTGAGCTATGTATTTAATAAGCCTTTGCAAAGACATTGCTAAAATTTTTTATCTTAATTGGACATTTAATAATAGATTCTTTAAAACTGCTCTCTGCATTCCCCATTAATATTCTAGATTCTGGTCTTTAAAGTCAGCAAAAATGCACAGTAGCACACTACATAGCATACACTTACACATGCACATACACACACACTACATAGCATACACTTACACATGCAGATACACACACTACATAGCATACACTTATACATGCAGATACACACACACTACATAGCATACACTTATACATGCAGATATACACACACTACATAGCATACACTTATACATGCAGATACACACACACTACATAGTATACACTTATACATGCAGATACACACACACACTACATAGTATACACTTATACATGCAGATACACACACACACTACATAGCATACACTTACACATGCAGATACACACACACTACATAGCATACACTTACACATGCAGATACACACACACTACATAGCATACACTTATACATGCAGATACACACACACACTACATAGTATACACTTATACATGCAGATACACACACACTACATAGCATACACATGCAGATACACACACACACACTACATAGCATACACATGCAAATACACACTGTGATGAGAGCAGGATGTGATGTCACTGGTTTGGGGGCGGGGCTTAGGTCTGGTGTCTGTGTCGCAGTTAGTTTAGTACAATCAACCTGACTAGATGTGTATTGCTATGCTCTGCAATAAAATAGAGTTGTACCATCATTGCTGTGTCCTGCATATGTCCTGCATCTCATGGCATGGTGTCAGAAGTTCTGGACTGCGCTTCTGTTCCTGATCGATTGCAATGTCAAAGTTTACCCCACCTGAGCCTTTTGACTTCTCTCAGCCTGCAGCTTGGCCCAAATGGCGTCAGCGGTTTCAGCGCTTCAGATTTGCTTCCAAACTGAACAAGGAGAGTGGTGATGTACAAGTTAATTCTCTTTTATACTCTATGGGGAAAGATGTGGAGCCAGTGTTCAATGCTTTTACTTTCCAAGAAGGGGAAGAATTTAACTTTGATATAGTTATGGATAAACTCAGTGCCCACTCTGTGCCCAAAAGAAATGTGATTCATGAGAGAGCTTGTTTTCACAAACGTAATCAGCGTGTGGGAGAATCTGTGGAGTCATTTGTGCGCAGCCTGTATGAATTAGCTGAATTCTGTGAGTTTGGTGTTGCTAAAGAAGAGCAAATCAGATACAGAATAGTTATTGGAATTGCAGATGCTGAAGTCTCACTGAAGCTGCAGTTAGAGCCTGATTTAACATAAGATGGGGCTATTAGGATGGCCCGCCAGAGTGAACTGGTGAAAAAGCAAAGTGCTGATCTGAGGTCTGAGAGTATTGTGGATGAAGTGCAACAGTCTAGGAAAACTGCTAGTGAAAGGCACAGTGTGAGCGGTAGATCGAAAGTACTGGAAAGGCCTAGAAGTGGATGGGCGCAACATGCCCGATGCACACGGTGCTACCGGGCCCATGATCAGAGTGTTATATGCCCGGCCAGAGATAAAAGATGCAGAAAATGTAACAGAATGGGCCATTTTGAAGTGGTGTGTAAAACTGAATACATTAAGGAGATGCAGGTGGACAGTGACCAGGAGGGTCAGGAAGTGTCTTTTGTGGGGTCCGTTGTGGAACGGCCAAGCTCAGAGGAAGATTGGAAAGTTACTTTTACTGTAATGGGAGATAAAGTTGATTTTAAGATTGACACAGGAGCAGATATCACTGTAATGTCTTTTGCTGAATTTATGAAACTGCCTCGACAGCCTCAGCTGGCGAAGGTTACTACAAATGTCCATAGTCCTGGTGGCCGCATTGATTGTGCGGGGAAATTTCTTGCCAGCTGTGAGTACAAGCAAAGAAAGTTCACCATGTGGGTGCATGTGATTCAAGGTCAGTGTGTTAACAATTTATTGAGCAGAAAAGCAGCCTGTGACTTGGGCCTCGTGGCCAGGGTGAATGAGATTTCCGAAGATATGTTTGGCGAGTTGGGCCTACTGAATTGCAAACCAGTCCATATAGCACTTAAAAGTGACGCAGTCCCATACAGTATTTCTACTCCTCGTAGAATTCCGTTCCCGCTCATGCCTCAGGTGGAGAAAGAGCTTATGCGCATGAAGTCTATGGAGGTTATTGAAGAGGTTGTTGAAGCGACTGATTGGTGTGCCCCCATTGTTCCAGTTGCAAAGAAAAACGGAAAGGTGCGCATCTGCGTGGACCTGAAAAGGTTGAATGAGGCAGTGAAGAGAGATTTGTGCTGCCGACATTAGACGCTTCTAGCGGCTTTTGGCAGATCCCCCTGGATCCAAAGTGCCGCAAACTGACTACCTTTATCACACCGGTAGGTCGGTTCTGCTTCTGCAGACTCCCCTTTGGGATATCCTCCGCTCCTGAAATCTTTCAAAGGGAAATGAGTTCTCTCCTGAGTGACCACGTGGGCACAGCGGTCGTCATGGACGACATTCTAGTGTATGGATCTACAGTGGAGGAGCATGATCAGCGTTTAAGTTGTGTGCTACAGGCTATCAAAGAGTCTGGGCTGAAGCTGAATAAAGAAAAATGTCATTTTAGGAAAACTGAATTATGTTACTTTAGGCATATCATCAACGGGGATGGCATCAAGCCAGACCCCGAGAAAATGTGTGCTATTGAACAGATGAAAAGTCCTTCTGATGTACATGAGCTGAGACAAATATTGGGCCTTGTAAATTACGTGGGCAAGTTTCTTCCAGATTTATCAACAGTTTTACACCCTATCACAGAGTTGCTCAAGAAGAACGTTGCCTGGGTCTGGGGACCTTCACAAGAAAAGGCTTTCCTGCAGGCCAAGTCCCTGCTGGGGTCTGCCCCAGTGCTGGGGTTCTACGACCCTTCAAAAAAGACTGTGGTTAGTGCTGATGCAAGCAGTTATGGGTTGGGGGCTGCACTCCTGCAGTTAAATAAGAATAAACTACAGCCCATCACCTACTGTTCCCGCACACTGACGGCTGCGGAGTCAAAATACGCTCAAATAGAGAAAGAGTGCCTGGCTGCAGTTTGGGCCTGTGAGCGCTTTCAGCGTTATCTAGTGGGTTTGGAGAAATTTAGTCTGGAAACTGACCACAAACCGCTAGTCCCTCTAATCAACTCCTATGACATTGACAAAACACCCTTGAGATGCCAGAGACTTTTAATGAGACTGCTCAGGTTCAATGTTCAGGCAGTGCATGTGCCGGGGAAACAACTGGTTGTGGCAGATACACTATCCAGGCTCCTGCTGAAGAATCCTCCACAGAATCGGATGTGAAAGTGTATGTTGATTCAGTTCTGGCCTCTAAGTCCATTTCTTCAAGGAAACTGGAAGAGATAAAGAAAGAGACATATTTGGACACAGATCTGCAAGAAGTTATAAGGTACATAAAAGAAGGCTGGCCCGAGAGCCGGGCAGCCTGGATGTCTTTAAATGCTTACCAGCCAGAGAGGTCGCAGCTCACGGAGCTGGAGGGGTTGGTGCTGTTCCAAGACCGCATTGTAATTCCTGTCAGCATGCCACTTAGGCATTACAAAGTGCAGAGAAAGGGCAGCTACATTGCAAATCACGTGTCTAAATGTGCCTTTTGCTGGGAACGCCGGCCTACTCAGAGAAGAGAGCCCTTGATGTCTACTCCGCTGCCTGCGGGGCCGTGGCAGAAAATAGCTGCTAATTTGTGCGAACTGCATGGGAAAAAGTTCCTTGTTGTGATCGACTACTATTCCAGGTATTTGGAGATTGCACCCCTGAATGATATCACAAGTCAGGCCGTTATCATTCGCTTGAAGAGCTTGTTCGCCCGCTGGGGCATTCCAATGGAGCTAGTGAGTGATAATGGTATGCAGTTCGCTTCTACAGAGTTCAGTGCTTTCAGCAGGGAGTATGATTTTGTACATTCCACGTCAAGTCCACATTATCCGCAGGCCAACGGAATGGCTGAAAGGGCAGTTCAAACAACAAAATTCATTCTAAAGCAATCTGAGCCGTACCTAGCCCTCTTGTCATACAGGGCGACGCCCATTCAAGCCACCGGGTTTAGCCCGGCACAGCTGATGCTAGGACGCCAGATTCGCACCACTTTACCCTCAGTGGGTGTCTTCAAGCCGCCTGGCCCTGTTCCTCGGGACGAAGTCCTTAGGAGGGATGAAGAGGCCAAAAGGGTTATCGTTTCTTCTACGACAGGAGACATTCTGCCAGGCCCTTACAGGAACTGAAAGCGGGCCAAAGTGTCAGAATTAAACTGGATGATGAGAAGAAATGGAAGACGCCTGCTACGGTAGTTGGCCGCTCTCCAGAACCAAGGTCTTATACAGTCCTTACGGAGGGAGGGACGGTTACACGCCGTAACCGAAGACATCTTCAGTCTGGAACTGGATGCCTCAGTACCACCGTCGGTGGGATCCCCTGTTCTAAGATATATCTTTGCCTCCAGCGGACTCTTGTTCACCATCTTCTGTATCAGAGGACAGTTCATGCAAAGTTACATCAAGCGGAAGAGTGGTGAAACTTCCGGCCCGATATAGGGACTGACTTTAGCTAGAACAGTGACTGGAAGTATGGGCAGAATAATCCCATGGTCACTGTGGACTAGGGTAGTCTACCCCGATGTCCAAGTCAGGATGTAATTTATTTGTTCATGTTTTCTAACCTATTTGTTTATATAATGTTCAAAAACAAAAATGTTGTGGTATACCCTGTTTGTGTACCTTGTTATTTGTTATATGCAAATGTATGCTTCGCCTTTGAAAAAGGGGAAGATGTGATGAGAGCAGGATGTGATGTCACTAGTTTGGGGGCGGGGCTTAGGTCCGGTGTCTGTGTTGCAGTTAGTTTAGTACAATCAACCTGAATAGATGTGTATTGCTATGCTCTGCAATAAAATAGAGTTGTACCATCATTGCTGTGTCCTGCATATGTCATGACACACACACACTACACTACATAGCATACACTTATACATGCAGATACACACACACACACTACATAGCATACACTTATACATGCAGATACACACACACACACTACATAGCATACACTTATACATGCAGATGCACACACACTACATAGCATACACTTACACATGAAGATACACACACACTACATAGCATACACTTACACATGAAGATACACACACACTACATAGCATACACTTACACACGAAGATACACACACTACATAGCATACACTTACACACGAAGATACACACACACTACATGGCATACACTTATACAGGCAGCACACATATACATGCAGATAAACAGACACTATATAGTATACACTTATACATGCAGACACACACACACATACTACATAGCATACACTTATACATGCAGATACACACTTATACATGCATATACACATACACACACTGCATAGCTTACATTTATACATGCAGACACACACACACTACATAGCATAAACTTATACATGATACAGATACACACACACACACACACACACACACACACAGTTATGGATACAGATAGACACACACACTACATAATATATGAGTATCTGTAATTCATTGTATGGGGTCCTGGGGTTGGCAAGCACATTAGCTGGCAGTCTGCGGCTGCCACTGTTCGTTACCCTGGTATTAGCACTGTTCATTGTATAAAACTGAAGGCATGCTAGTATTATCACCAGGGGTTAGACATCATCACTACCAGAGGTAGGTTAGAGAGGTTACCATTACCTGTGATCAGAGTGTATACAGCCTTCTTACTCCTGCTTAACCCACACACCATTCCTTTTCCACAGTGAATCTAACAGGTATCTAACCCTGTCAGAGCAAAGTCAGCTGCTTCTGAGTATGGGCCTAACAGAATTAAAAAAAAAATAAAAAAAATTTTTTTTTAATGCCTGGGTCAAATCGGGACAGATGGCTAGCAACCCGGGACAGGGGGACAGACCCCTAAAATCGGGACTGTCCCACGAAAATCAGGACAGTTGGGGGGTATGACTTTGTACCTCTGTGATTATCTTGTATCTAAGTCTCTGCAGACTGCCCTGTGCTTTTGACAGACATGCATTTTAGCCAATTAGTGCTGACTCCTAAATAACTCAATGGGAGTGAGCACACTGCTGTCTATATGAAACACATGAACTAGCAGTGTCTAAGTCTGAAAACTGTCAAAATACACTAGATAAGAGGAGGTTTTCAATGGTTTAGAAATCAGTTTGAGCCTACCTAGGTTTAGCATTCAAAAAAAGAAAAATTTGATGATAAAAGTGAATTGGAAAGTTCTTTAAAATTGCATGCGCTATCTGAGTCATGAAAGTTTAATTGTGACTAGACTGTTCTTTTAAAGGGATTCTAAACCCCATTTTTTTCTGTAATGATTCAGATTCAAACCTGCTAATACACATAGGGATTTTTCAGGTGTTCATTTTGTAACAACTTTTAGCACACAATATTCCCAAATCTGCGACATAGTCAGGAAACATTTCCCGCTATTAGCAGCTGACGAGAAGTTGGTTGAAACTGTAAAACAAGGTGTTAGGTGTTCTTACAAGAAGAGCCCTACTTTGGCTTCCATTTTGTCTCCCACAGAACTAAAACAGATTCCAAGTCATACTAGCTCATGGTTACATCATCTGGGCATGTTTAAGTGTGGCCATAAGAAATGCAAACCATGTGATTTTGCATGGGTTATTAAAGAATTCACTTCAGCAATAACAGGACAGACATATCCCATTAAATCTTGCTTAAATTGTCAAAGCACTAACGTTATATATATCATTACATGTACCCTATGTAATATTCAATACATAGGGTTAACCTCTAGGGATATAAATTCCCGTATTAGAGAACACTTTTCGACTATTACAAAGGGTACATCTAGCACACCACTTGTGCAACATTTTGCCACAAAACATCATAGTAGCCTAAACTCATTTAAATGGGCAGCAATAGAACAAGCTAAAGTGCCCAAGAGAGGTGGTAATCTGGATAACATACTTGCCAAAAGGGAAGTATATTGGATATACACCCTAAAAACCAGATTACCATTGGGTTTAAACTCAAGATATGATTTGATCAACTTCTGGGAATAACTTCAAAATAACTTCAAAATATCAATATTAACATTCATATTCAAACCACTTCATATACATATATACATATTATTCACCTAAGGGTATTGTTATTCTGTTATATTCCATCCCTTTGTCCCATTTTTTCGGCACTTCTAGATGTATTTTAGATGTGTTTCGCACTCTAAATATCACTCTGAACAATCCTTCCATACGTATTGAGGGTTACACTCTAAGCCTGCCCCGCAAACTGTATGAACATATATACGTATATCGCTTGTATTAGTGTATGTATATTTATACATGCGCGCACATAACTACATCCTTTATGGGGTACATACCATGGAGAGATAATACTGTAAGAGAACCTATTTCAGTTAACTGATATTATTATTACTCAACCCAAGTTTAAACTATGCCATTTGAGAATTCTGCAAATATAAATATGATGCTTTAGTGCTTGCTAACTATAATGATATTTAGCGCAGAAATAATTTGTGAAAGTTAGGGCAATTTTTCCTCAATGTTCTCATATTAGTCTTAGTAGTCTTCTATTTTAGAAATTTGTTCATATCTCTAAGGAATTATCTTATCTTATATATACTGTAGTGTGTGTACTCTTGCTGTAGCGTAGTTTGGATACTAAGGGTTAATCAAATTACCCTTTACCTGGTGTGGGCGTGTTTTGTATCTATTGTTTTTAACCAATCACAATTGTAACACAGTTTTTTAAACCTGCATTCACCTGCATGACACCTATGGCTATGATTACGGCTGAGCGCCGAAACATGTAAGCCGTGGTGTCACGCTCACACACTGGTTTTTGCTTACTATCAATGTATGCTGTTCGCTGAGCCACTCTTGGCGTTTTAACTTTGCCAATAAAGATGGATTTTATTTGCATAAAGCTGGATCCTATCCTACTTCTTTGATTGCCTTTATCGCACCAGCTTGGATCAGCTCAAAGCCCTTACATACGAAGCATACTGTTGTAAAATCCGGGTGAAGCAAGAGCACCGCCCCCCTTACAGGAGATCCTGCAACGTCACAAACAGACATCGCAGCGCACCTGTGTTTAGCCTGAAGCGCTGCTGGAGTTTCTCACATCACGCCGGCTGGTTTGGAGCAGACAGCCCACCGAATCGATTTCGGTTTGACCGCGGAGGTCCCCCGGCATCCTTGAGTTCCTGTCTGAGGTATTACACGGCATACACAGATTCCGGGGGCGGTTAGGCTCCTTAAGGGTAAGTCCCGGACACAACAGTATTCACCTGTATGCACCTTGCACTTGCACCTATATATTGCATATTAGAAGAGGATTTCCCACATTTTTCCTATATTATTTTATGATTCAGATAGAACATGCAATTTTAGGCAACTTTTTAATTTACTCCTATTATCAATTTTTCTTCGTTCTCCTGCTATCTTTATTTAAAAAGGAGGAATGAAAAGCTTAGGAGCCGGTCCATTTTTGGTTCAGAACCTGGGTTATGCTTGCTTATTGGTGGCTTAAATGTAGCAACCAATAAGCAAGCACTATCCAGGGTGCTGAACCTAAATTGGGCCGGCTCCTAAGCTTTATATTCCTGCTTTTTAAATAAAGATAGCAAGAGAGCAAAGAAAAATTGATAATAGGAGTACATTAGTGCATGCAATTTTAAGCAACTTTCTATCTGAATCACGAAAGAAAAAAAAAATGGGTTTAGTATCCCTTTAATTCAATAATATATTTACCCATATATTATTGTTAAAAAAAGAAAAAAATCTGAAGCCACCAAAATATCTCACAAATCATAAATTAAAGGGACATTAAACTGCTGAGTACAACTGCTAGGGCTGCCAGGTGTCTGCCACAAAAATACTGGACAGATACATGGGGGGGGGGTGGAAATGGGTAAAAAAAAAAAAAAAAAGTGTGTGTGTGTGTATATATATATATATATAACCTTTCCTCCTTCAAACGCTCCCTAAAGACCTTTTTGTTCAGGGAAGCCTATCTCCAAATCAGTAACAAATGAATTCCACTTGCCCTCATCTAACTCCACACTAATATCATTCTCACCTTTGCAGTTCCCACCTCCTGTTTCTCACCCTCCTACCAATCTAGATTGTAAGTTCCCACGGGAACAGGGCCCTCAATTCCCCCTGTATTTATTTGTTAAACTTTGGTGTCTTTTATATCGTATTGTGCTGTACAGGTGGCCCTCGTTTTACAATGGTTCAATTTACACAGTTTCAGAATAACAACCTTTTTTTCCAGTCATGTGACTGCTATTGAAAAGCATTGAGAAGCAGTGCATTTATTAAAATAGCCAGTAGGTGGAGCTGTCCGCTTGTGTTGCAGCAAAGTCAAGCGAGCTGAAATTAATCAGTTTAACCAGACCTGAGCTATCGAGCAAATTTCTAAGGAACAAGATCTTCCTGTCTATAAATCAGTCCAGATTGGAATGCATAGACATAACTGTTTGCAGAAAAATGCAAGTGAAGTCTGTGTTGTGTGATTATTGTATTAGGCCTATAATGCTGTTTAGCAAATGTTTTTGTTCATTTAACTTAGTTTAATTATATATTCTGTGTTGTGTGATTATTTTATAAGGTTTATAATGCTGTTTAGCATTTAAAGCCTTCATTTCAAAGCTTTAAAAATAATGTATTAGGTGTTACTTATGACAATTTTGAGAGGGACCTGTTACCTATCTCCCTCACTTCCCATTGACTTACATTATAAACTGGGTTTCAATTTACAACGGTTTTGATTTACAACCATTCCTTCTGGAACCTAACCCCGGCGTAAACTGAGGGCTACCTGTACTTTTATCTTTGTACCCATGGGCAGCGCTGCAGAATTTGTTGGCACTTTATAAATAAATAAATAATAATAATATATATATATGTATATATGAAGTTAACATAGTAAATGAACATGTTACCCACTCTTAAAACAGAACAGGTTATTTACAATTTAAAGGCTTAGTAAACACCAAAAATGTTATTGTTAAAAAGATAGATTATCCCTTTATTTACCATTCCCCAGTTTTCCATAACCAACACTGTTATAGAAATATACTTTTTACCGCTGTAATTACCTTGTATCTAAGATTCTGCTGACTGCCTCCTTATCTCAGATGTTTTGACAGATTTGCATTTCAGACAATTAGTGCTGACTCTTAACCCCTTCGCGACCGAGGACGTGCCAGGAACGTCCTACAAAAAATACCCTTATCGACCAAGAACGTTCCTGGCATGTCCTATGGGTTTTTAAGCGGTGGAAGCAATTGTGATCGCTTCCAGACACTTTTAAGGTATTGCAGTGATGCCTCGATATTGAGGCATCACTGCAATACCTTTTTTACCCACCGATGCAGAGAGGGCTACTCTGTGGCCCTCTCTGCATCGGCCAGCGATGGTGCCGATCGTTGGTGGGTGGGAGCCATTGCAGGGAGGTGGGTTGGCGGTTGGCTGTTATACGCTAGAGGGGGCATATGCTAGAGGGGGCGGGATCGGGTTCAGGGGCGCCGGGAGCGCGCATGGGGGCGGGAACGGGTGGGACCGCTACACTATGGAACATATTTGATATGGAGTGTTATATTTTTTTAATTCGGGGTTCATCTGAGCACAGGAAGCTGCTCAAACAGTATTGTAGTGATGCCTCGATGTTGAGGCATCCTGCAATACTGTTCCTTACTGCTGGGCTCCATTTTGATCGTTCCCACGGAGCGATCACTTCCGGTTTGACTCCACATGGGGCCCAGCAGTCAGGAAGAGCATCAGAAGCCATCGGGCAGGCTTCTGATGCTCTGTAAGTGTACTTAAGTGCCTCGGTGGTTCAAGGCACTTAGTAAAGTAACATGACATAATTTTTTTTTATAAAAATATATGTATTTTTAATAAAATAGCCCCATATAGCCCCCCTCCCCCATGTGGCTTCAAAGATGGTGATGCCCAGTGCATCATAGGGCTTCTGGGGGTGTCCCTAGCCTGCCTCATCATAGGTGCAGGCTGGGGTCATCCAATCTGAGCTTGCTCTATAATTTAATTTATAATAATAAAATATCCCATTTGTCTGATCATGTCAATATTAGTAAATATTGGCACTGATCAGTGTGGATCTTCCTCCCTCTCCTCACTTGCGTTTTTGTTGGAGAGAGAGATCTGTGTTGAGAGAGAGATTTAGTTATTTATATTAGTTTAAAAATTGTGAGACCCAAAGGTTCTTTTCAGAGCCATTAACCCCTAGCTTGCCAGTGATCACTACAAATCACTGGCTGTTGCACAAAAGCACTTTTTTGCTCTGCACATTTTTTTAGGGGTTCATTTTTTTTAGTAATTTTCTGTGAGACCCAAAGGCTCTTGAATCATTTAGTTAATTTAAATTTACATTTTGTGTTAATTTTTTTTAGTAATTAACCTCTAGCTTGCCAGTGATTACTATAAATCACTGGCTCTTGCGCAAAAGCATTTTTTTGCTCTGTGCGTTTTTTTAGGGGTTAATTTTTTTTAGTAATTTTTTGTGAAACCCAAAGGCTCGTTTCAGAACCATTTAGTTAATTTAAATTTAAATTTTGTGTTGATTTTTTTTGTAGTAATTTTTTTCTATGCGACAGATAAAAAATAAATAATGTCACAGAGAACATATAGTGCTGAGGCAGCATATGCTATCCTTGCATCAGAGTAAGATGCCTCTATGTCGGACTCAGACCCCAATTTTGACCCTGCCATATGCTCAGATACATCATTAGATACAGTCTCAACTGATAGTGATGTATCTGTGGCTGCTTGCCCCCCTGCCAGTAGGAGACGTGTTGCTCCAGCTGCCATTGCTACTGAAGGGTGGGTAATGCCTCATCTACAGAGACCAGATATCCCACCCTTCACAGCAAATCCTGGCATCAATGTCGATGTGGCAGGATTTAGCCCCCAGCAATGTATGGAGGTGTTTCTGGGCGATGATGTATTGGGGAACATTGTCGGCCAAACTAATTTATATGCCCAACAGTTCCGTGCTGCAAAGCCTGACACTTTTTTGGCAAAACAGCAATGGGCCCCCATCGATGTGCCAGAACTTAAAAAATTGTGGCTATTGACTATGCTGATGGGCCTCATAAAGAAACCCTCCATCCGCTTCTACTGTAGCAGTAGCCCTATTTGCTCTACCCCCATTTTCTCCCAGAGTGTGTTGAGGAAGAGATATGAAATGATTCTACATTTCATGTACTTCAGCAACAACAGCCTGTGCCTCCCTAAGGCTGTATAAAATCCGCCCCCTGACTACCCACTTTGCTGCAAATTTTGCAGAGGCTTTTACACCTGGAAGGAATATATGTGTTGATGAATCCTAATGAAGTATAAGGGAAGGCTGGGATTCAAGCAGTATATTCCTTCCAAGTGCTCCAGATATGGAGTAAAGTTGTATAAGCTCTGTGAGTATATTCAGGCCTTATGGGTGTATGAGGGAAGGATAGCCACTTTGACCCTCCAGGTTGCCCAGAACATATGGGAACCACTGGCAAGATTGTCTGGGTCCTGATATTACCCCTAATGAGCAAAGGGTACCACTTGTATTTAGATAATTTTCATACAAGTGTCCTTTTGTTTAAGCTACTGTATTGCTTTAATACAGTAGCTTGCAGTACAATTAAAAAGAACCGTGCAGGTTTCCCAGGACAACTTGCACGCACCCGGCTACAAAGGGGGGAGACCTCAGCTCTGCGCCAAGAGGAGCTGTTGGCACTTAATTACAGAGACAAGAAGGATGTGTACCTTCTTACCACCATCCACAATGAGAGGACTGTGGAGGTCTCTGTACATGGCAGAGCTGAGAGCATAAGGAAGCCAGTGTGCATCAAGGCTTATAACCGGCATTTGGGTGGGGTTGATCTGGCAGATCAGCTGCTGCAGCCCTACCTAATTATGCGGAGGACAACGGCCTGGTACAAAAAGGTTGCAATTTACTTAATGCAGATTGCAACCCACAACGTTTTTTTGTTGTTCAAAAAAGCAAACCCCGGAATGAAACTGACTTTTTTACTGTTTCAGCTCCAGATCATTTTGGAGATTTTGTACCAAGATGCACCTGCTCTCCGGGCGGTGATGGGAGAGAGCAGAGTTGGGGCTACTCATTTTATTTTAAAATCCCCCTACTGCTCCAAAGCAGAAACTTAAAAAAAATGCAGAGTCTATACCAAGAGGGGGCAGATAAGGGACACCACCTTTTACTGTCCTGATTGCCCTGGACAGCTGTTAGGTTTTTTTGGGGGGAGGGGGGTTTGGTTAAGTTTATTGTTACTGAGTTTGTTTTTTACTTTTACTGTGCCAGAGTTTTACATTTCACTGTTCTATTTTTTATAAGTTCTTAAATTGGTGCTGTATTTTACCAAAACCCCTGTCAAACCTATGCATGGGGGGCATGGGTGTACTCAGGGGGTCTTGCAGAAAACGACCTGGAGTGTTTTCTTGCAATAACTTACAACAAGCTCTCCTAAATCATAGTCAAAAAGCAATGTGTATGTAAAAATGAAAATTTAAAAATTACCACCATACACTTTCTTCAATATTTTTGGCTAAAACGGTTGCATCAAAGGCATCAAAGCACACCATATACAATACCTTGGGGTGTCAACGTTTCAAATATATACACTTTCATGGCAATAAATACAACTGGGGTATGCAATAGGCCCCAAACTAAAGATAGGCCTATCAGATGAAATACTCTCACTTTCAACTCAAATTACAAGTCATACAATTGTAACTGAACCTTCCCAAAATCCTGGCAAACCTTTGCATGGGCGTACTCAAGAGGACTTGGAGTGTTTTCTTGCAATAACTTACAAGTTCTCCTAAATCATAGTCAAAATGCAATGTGTGTGTAAAATTGAAAAATTACCACCATACACTTTCTCCAATGTATTTGGCTAAAACGGTTGCATCAAAGCACTACATATAAAATACCTTGGGGTGTCAACTTTTCAAATATATGCACATTCATGGCAAATAAATACATTTGGGTATGTATAAAGGCCCCCAAAAAGATGATAGGCAAAGAAGATCTGATAAATGTGAAAAAAAATCACAAACACATGTCAGGCGTTTGGCATTGCACCCCCCAAACAAGCCAACAAACCTATGCATAGGTGGTATCACTGTACTCAGGAGATGTTGGTGAACACATATTGGGGTCTTCTTTGGCAGTAACACATAACAGGAGCTGAAAATCCATGCCTAAAGTACAATGTGTGTGAAAAATAACACAAAAAAATTACTGCCCAATAGTTTGACAAAGACTGGTGGTTGAATTAGTGCATGGAAAGTGTTAAAATACCAGCATTTCAAATACCCTAGGGTGTCTTCTTTTAAAAAATATATGGTTTGATGAGGGTAAATTACATTGTCCGGCTTTAGAAATGTCCTAAATAGGACATGGGTGCATGGGATGTAAAAATTCCAAGTTGAAAAACTGGAATGTGCCCCCTAAAAATAAGGCATTTTAGCCCCCAGAGAACCCAACACACCTATACATGGGTGGTATCACTGTACTCAGGAGATGTTGTTGAATACATATTGAGGTGTTTTTTGTCAGTAACACATAACAGGAATTAAAAATCCATGTCTAAAGTATGTGTGTGAAAAATAACACAAAAAAATTACTACCCAAAAGTTTGACAAAGACTGGTGGTTGAATTAGTGCATGGAAAGTGTTAAAATACCAGCATTTCAAATAACATAGGGTGTCTACTTTTCTAAAATATATAGTTTGATGGGGTTAAATTACATTGACCAGCTTCAGAAATTTCCAAAATAGGAAATGGATGGATGATGACAGATGTGAAAATTACAAGTTGGAAAACTGGAATGCGCCCCCTAAAAATAAGGCCTTTTAGCCCGCAGAGAACCTGACTCACCTTTACATGGGTGGTATCACTGTATTCAGGAGATGTTGCTGAAGACATATTGTGGTGTTACACACACAAATATATACACATATACACACACAGAGACATACACACACACACACATTTATTAAATAAATAAAAAAATCTGTCTCCTAAAAGTATTTTGGTTGGCTCCTAAATTTGTTAAGCCCTGACTTACCTTTTCTGCAATGTGCTATTACCCTGTACCACACTGGAGTTCAGGGAGGGGGAGGAACTTGACACGCACACACCCACACACACACAGATACATACACACACACATACATACACACACACAGAGATACATACATACATACACACACAGAGATACATACACATACACACAGAGATACATACATATACACACACACAGATACATACACACACACACATACATACACACAGAGATATACACATATACATAAACACAGAGATACACACACAGATACAGACACACACATACACTTACACACAGAGATACATATACACACACACATTAAAGGGACACTGTACTCAAAAAATTTCTTTTGTGATTCACATAGAGCATGCATTTTTAAGCAACTTTCTAATTTACTCCTATTATCAAATGTTCTTCATTCTCTTGGTATGTTTATTTGAAAAGCAAGAATGTAAGTTTAGATGCCGGCCCATTTTTGGTGAACAACCTGGGTTGTCCTTGCTGATTGGTCAGCACCAATACACAAGTGCTGTCCATGGTCCTGAAGCAAACATTTGCTGGCTCCTTAGCTGAGATACCTTCTTTTTCAAATAAAGATAGCAAGAGAACAAATTAAAATTGATAATAGAAGTAAATTAGAAAATTGCTTAAAATTGCATGCTCTATCTGAATCATGAAAGAAAAAATTTGGGTTCAGTGTCCCTTTAAAGAACAAAAACAAATCTGGCTCCTAGACTACTAGAATAAATTTGTTAAGCCCTGATTTACCTTTTCTGTACCGCACTGGAGTTCAGGAAGGGGGAGGAAATTGAAGAGAGAGGAACGTAGTAAATATTTACATTGAGAGAGAATGGAAAATTAAATATTTACATTGAGAGAGAGGCAGAAATTAAAAGTGTAGGCAAAAAAAATTTCTGCTGAAACGGTGCATTTTCTGCGATGAGATCACACATCGCAGTATGTTCTGCCTTGGGGAAGAGAACAAAGCAAATTTGATGATAAAAGTAAATTAGAAAGATATTTAAAATTGCATGCCCTATCTGAATCATGAAAGTTTAATTTGGACTTTACTATCCCTTTAATACACGGAGGGGTGCAGATCTGCTATATACTGCATATAAAATCATTTTTTTGGGGGGCTAGTCACTTTTAAAATACATAAAGATGCAGTATTATTATATATACACCAGGCTTTTTTTGTGGGGGTACCCCAACCACTGCCAACTCATAAGAGGTAATATTTGTAATCGTCATGTAAATACTCTAGTTTTCACAAGAGGAGACTGCAAAATACATCAAACGTAAATAATCTTGTCCCTTTGCTTTTCGCAAAGTTACTGAGCAGAATATATCAATCAAAAATCAATGTGTACCGGCACCTTTTTTGAGTACCGGTATGTATATATATATATATATATATATATATATATATATATATATATATATATATATATATATATACATATACAGTATCTCACAAAAGTGAGTACACCCCTCACATTTTTGTAAATATTTTATTATATCTTTTCATGTGACAACAATGAAGAAATGACAATTTGCTACAATGTAAAGTAGTGAGTGTACAGCCTGTATAACAGTGTAAATTTGCTGTTCCCTTTAAAATATCTCAACACACAGCCATTAATGTCTAAACCATTTTCAACAAAAGTGAGTACACCCCTAAGTGGAAATGTCCAAATTGGGCCCAATTAGTAATTTTCCCTCACTGTGTCATGTGACTCCCTAGTGTTGAAGGGGTGGGGGTCAGCCTGTCAGTGCTCAGACCATACGCTGCACACAGCATCAAATTGGTCTGCATGGCTGTCATCCCAGAAGGAAGCCTCTTCTAAAGATGATGCACAAGAAAGCCCACAAACAGTTTGCTGAAGACAAGCAGACTAAGGACATGGGTATTACTGGATCCATGTCCTGTGGTCCGATGAGACCAAGATAAACTTATTTGGTTCAGATGGTGTCAAGCATGTGTGGCGGCAACCAGGTGAGGAGTACAAATACAAGTGTGTCTTGCCTACAGTCAAGCGTGGTGGGAGTGTCATGGTCTGGGCCTGCATGAGTGCTGCCGGCACTATGGAGCTACAGGTCATTGAAGGAACCATCAATGCCAACGTACTGTGACATACTGAAGCAGAGCATGATCCTCTCCCTTCAGAGACTGGGCTGCAGGGCAGTATTCCAACATAACGACCCCAGAAACACCTCAAAGACGACCACTGCCTTGCTAAAGAAACTGAGGGTAAAGGTGATGGACTGGCCAAGCATGTCTCCAGACCTTAACCCTATTGAGCATCTGTGGGGCATCCTCAAACGGAAGGTGGGGGAGCACAAAGTCTCTAACATCCAACAGCTCTGTGATGTCGTCATGGAGGAGTTGAAGAGGACTCCAGTGGCAACCTGTGAAGCTCTGGTGAACTCCATGCCCAAGAGGGTTAAGGCAATGCTAAAAAATAATGGTGGCCACACAAAATATTGACGATTTGGGCCCAATTTGGACATTTCCACTTAGGAGTAGATTCCAAAGCATGTGTGTATATATAAAACATCCAATCTTTATTCACGATTAAAAATTCCAACATGAACGTTATTGTTCTAAGGAAAACTTAAAAGAGCCAGCATAAACAGTTACTAAAGGTCACTGTACAGATCTGTGTAATAAGTTAAAATAAGAGAATGACTTTAAAGAGAGGTGCAGGTACAGAAGAAAAAATAATAGTATGGTAAGTAGTAAACATGCTACTATAGGGGGACGTGGTCCGGGTATCAGTTGTGAAAGATGGATGTTGAGTTAAATTGACATTAAACACTTTTAGATGATAATATTAAATGATAAATTATATTTATATATATATATATATATATATAGCTATGAAATATACTTTAATTTTTTATTTTGTCCCATTTTCATGTAATTCTATTCTGAAATTGTGAACTTTTCAGTTCCTGTTAGAA
This sequence comes from Bombina bombina, assembly GCF_027579735.1. Lineage (NCBI taxonomy): Eukaryota > Metazoa > Chordata > Amphibia > Anura > Bombinatoridae > Bombina > Bombina bombina. The sequence continues at coordinate 194,856,409 of NC_069502.1, read as the reverse complement.
ATGGAAGTGCAGAACACTGTTCTATTCCACACATCCATTGGCTGCACACTCTAGTGACCTATTTATTACTGTCTCTAATTGGCCACAGCAGAGAAGGTAACCTAAGTTACAACATGGCAGCTCCCATTGTTTTATATTCACTAAAACTTTACACTTGTTTTGTCAATATTTAAACAGCTAATGAAACTTTAAAAAAATACATCTAGATATGATTCTCAGACTAATCTTTTCTTTGAATGCATAATTTTATCTAGCATTTATTTAGTGTTTAATGTCCCTTTAATTTGATTTCCCATGAGGAGACTTGGAAGAATACACGTGGACAATTCTTGCTATATTTATGACAACAGAGGATCCTGAAATTTCTGATCTTCTTACCTGTACATAGAGCAGTAGTGATCAGCCCGATGCCCACCCTGAATCTTCTACTCCTGAGACAATACAGGATTGGGGACTAGCTGAAGCGGCTAAGGTGCAGAATGCACCTTCTGTGAGCAGAGTAGTGAGACCAGAAAACCTTGGCCCCTAGCACACGATGCTCAATGCAAAGCAATCTACTACTAAGCGACCTTTGGGCGTGATGGCTAATTTGAAGACTTGCCTTGATTTGGAAAACCCAGAGGGCAGTTTATTCTCATGGTGCTGTGGATGGAGGGCTTCATAGTGTTCCCTCTTTAGTGTCCAATCATTGTAAGGTGAAAGAGGGACAGCCCCTGTCAAAAGAATCAATGAAGGATTTGCTACTACAGAAAAGACAAAATGCGCTGACTGCCTCATTTTTCGAAAAAGAGAGACATGTACTGAATGGAACCGGGAGGTTACAGAGATGGAATATCATGCTATGTGGAGTTTCATGTAAAGCGATGTCCCAGAGCTATCGCTTATAAAGAATGGTGCAACTATGCTAGGCAGATCTATAGTTACTTTGTCCCTCAAGCATGGTGACATAGGAGGACATGTTACATTAAGTAGCATGCGCCCTTCAGAAAGATCTGTGGGTACCTGTAAGTTGGGCATTGGTTGACTGGTATAGAGAGGGTAAGTTTTAACTTTGAGCCTGGGAATTGTTCAGTTTAATTCAGTACCCCTTGTACCTTTTTATTTTTTAGCTCTAGTTTGCTCAATTTCAATATGCTATATATGTTAGCTTTTCTTTGTCTTTTTTCTCACTAGATATCTGCTTATATTTGCCTATTTATATTTTGTATTATATCATTTGAATAGTCATTTAATGTGTTAATATAATATACTTTCACAAAGAAAAGTATTTCTATATCCTTAAAGCTAGTTGGTAACTTTAAACTTTAATATTCCAATTTGATCTCAAGAGGAGCCCATGCTCATTTGCTCTGTGTATTTTGATCACATTATTGATGAGATCTACAGAAGTTAATGCATATTAATGCTTAACGCCTTTTCAGGTTGCACGGTAAATATTTATTTAACCCCCACTCAGGCTGACATCTCGATTCTCCTTAAAATATTTATTCTAACATATGTATAAGACATTAAACATCCAGCAGCATAAAATAGAAAACTGTTACACTTTGACAGCTACAAGTTAGCTTATTCGGATGGTTTGTGCAAAGTCAAGTCAGTCTATGTTTGCTGATAGTTATGTCAGTAACACCCTTTCCAGTGACAAACCTCCTAGACATTCAACGTACATTTCTCCACCGTTTTCAAGGATGACGATCCTGACTTCTTTAGCTTTTTATAAGGGGTGTAATGTTATTTGTAACACGTTTTAATAACTCTGAATTAAGTATTAAAATTCAATGTAACAATACAAAACAGATAAGAACAATTTAAACACACACACACATATATATATATATATATATATATATTAAATATAAAATATTTTATTACACATAGAAACAGAACTATACAATAAACAGTTGTTTTTTTATACTGATAAAAAAGCAAATGTAAAAAATGTATATAATCATTAACAAACATATATAAAGAATGTATATAATAATTAAAAACATATATAAATGTTTTTAACCCAACTGGTGCACGAGGGGCTGCAATATTTTACCCAGAATGCAATGAAACCCCAACATGTTTTCTTAAAATGTGCCCTGTCACTATATCAATGGGATATGAAACCCAATTTTTTTCTTTTATTATTCAAAAAGAGCATACAATTTTAAGCAACTTTCCAAATTACTTCTACTACCAAAATTATGTTTTGTTCTCCTGGTATACTTTATTGAAAAGCATACCGAGGTGAGCTCAGGAGCTGCTGATTGGTAGCTGCACATATATTCCTCATGTTATTGGCTCACCAATGTGCATTGCTGTTTCACCAACAAAGGATGCATGGAAATAAAGCAAATTAGATAATAGAAGTCAATTGTAAAGTTATTTAAAATTGTGAGCTCTATCTGAATTATGAAAAAAATGGTTTCTTGTCCCTTTAAGTAAAAACAACATATATAAAGCAAAATACAACTAGACAGATTACAAAAACTGTCTGTATGGGGGCGCCCATGTTAAAGGTGTATATAAAAAGTATATAGGTCTTAGCAAAGACTATCACAAAAGCAATGCAATTTTGTCTTTATGCTCTACTATAGTTATTAATAGTTTTTTGTGACCTACAATAAAGTAAATTTGAAAAGTAGTCTAAACATGAGACTCTAGATGTCACAGCTGACATGAGTGTGAATCATGGCATTATGGGTAAGGATAAAAAGATGCCATATTTCCATGGTCAATTTCTTGAGCAAAAACTCTCAGGGCTAGATTACAAGTGGTGCGGTATTATTATTTTATTGCGTAAATGAAAACTCTGCTTGGATTTTCATTTTGCACTTGCGGTGTTGTGTTCGTATTACAAGTTAGAAAAAAAAAACTATTTTGCGTTGGTGTTAACCCAAGTAGCGCGAAAAACCTAACTATGCGCGAGCATATATGCTCCCATAGAGATCAATGGAGAAATAAAGTAAAAAAAAAACTAACACCCAAGATCACGCAAACTCCATCGCCTTTTCACATTCCCATAGAAGTCAATGGTAAAAAAACAAACACCCATCGCGCATACAACATAGCATATTTGCATTAGTAAATGTGAAATATTGAGAGTAAATACATAGTTAAAATCTTTATTAAATATGAATATTGCATGAATATGTTTTTATATGCTTAATGACAAAGGGCTATAATTTACTTATATATGTTTATATATGTGTTCATATATATTAATGTTTTTATATGTGTATGTTAGGGCAGGGCAATATGGGGAGAAAAAAATTGCGATCGCGATTTTCACGTCAGCTCCCCCTGTAACCCCCATAAGCCCCCCTCTGTAACCTACATAAGCCCCATCAGCTCCCACTGTAACCCTGTAACCCCCATAAGCCCCCCTCTGTAACTGTAACCTACATAAGTCCCATCAGCTCCCAATAAGCACCCCCTTTAACATCATAAGTACCGCCTATAACCACCATCAGCCCCCAAAGCACATAAGTCCCAGCGCACCCCCTCCCTGTAACACGCATCAGCCACAGCGCTCCCCGGTAAGTCAACCCCCTCCCCTTGCTGTAACTCGCATCAGCCACAGCGCACCCAGGTAAGTCGTCCCCCCTCCCTGTAACCCGCATCAGCCACGGCGCACCCCCTCCCTGTAACCCGCATCAGCCACAGCGCTACCAGGTAAGTTGGCCCAACTCCCTGTAACCTGCATCTGCCACAGCATTTCCCGGTAAGTTGGCCCCCTCCCTATAACCCGCATCAGCCACAGCGCACCCCAGTAAGTAGGCCCCTTTCACTATTACCCGCATTAGCCACAGCGCACCCCCCTCCCTGTAACCCGCATCAGCCACAGCGCTCCCCGGTAAGTCGGCTCAATGTCGCAAGGCGGGCACGGCAAGTTGGCCATCCTGAATGTCATAGGTGACGTTAAATGATTCTTGCGGTTTTAAAACTGCGATGATTAATCACGGTTTAAAATCGCATCCGTGATTAATCGTGCAGCCCTATTGTATATATGACTGTAAATACATATATACACAAGTAAATACATTAATATATATGTATACAGAGACATTAACTCTCAGTGACAGTGATGCTGCTAGAATCCTGTTTGATACAGTCATCCCAGAGACCCCAGCTGACAGTGCACAGACCTTCTACCAACAGCTATTGAAACTCAAAAAGAAGGAGGTCGATCTCAAGCTGCACGGTATTTACTTATCTGAATACCATCGAAAGAAACTGATCCCTATGGAATTCCGCATCAACAATGTACTGACCATCGGGAGACCAAACCCAGAATTCTGCAAACGCTGGTGCGCGGTACTGAATAAGTGCTCCCTGGACCTCATACTGTTGGTTGTGGAAGAGGTGAGGAACCAATTACAGAATGTTAAGACCGAAATTACACTCATTGAAGAGGCAAAGAATGCCATCCTATCACAGGACAAAACCGAGAATTGGATGGAAAAGATCTCCACTCAACTGAAAGAGTACAACAATGCGTTGGTGGCATTCAAAAATAAGATGCTGGTATATGTAACAGAAGATTACAGGGATAAGAAACTGTACAGATGGTTGTTGGGACCAGAGGAAAGGTCTTACTACCAGCCAAGATGCCAGAGAATACAGAGGGTCTATACCAACAGGCACCTTAACACGGTGGATACCAGCTCTGTGTCAGACACGGATGGTGCAGATGTCCAAGGACATATGACCCATGACCCCAGCACATCGCAGTCTTTTCTAGGCATCACCACCAGATCAGCAACAAGAGGGAGAGACCGAGACCGCACACCAGGAGGGGGGGCTATTAGAAAAAGACCCCCATTCCAGCCACAACAGAGGAGTATGTAGTGGTAAATCTCAGCCAACACATCTTAACAGACCAGGAAAGAACTGTTCTTAACAAAGGACTGTCATTTGTCCCTACTACTGTACATAATGACTTTATGACATACATAGATATTATGAAGTTCCAAAGACAGCTGAAACTGGGTGACTTTTTCCAGGGAATGACAGTGGAAGACAAGGGACATTGATTCAAGAAATCCAGAACCTTTGAACCACCCACCACAAACCCCAGCATTCACACCTTTACCAGGATTGTCCAACAGAAAGCAGTAGATTCTACTGCACCTAAATATAGGAACAATATGACATCAGAGGATTGGGCAGCTACACGAACACTAATTGTTGATGCATCTATTGTCATTCGCCCTGCAGACAAGGGTGATGCCATAGTGGTACAGGACTACCTTGACTATCAGAAAGAGATTGTGTCACAACTAACAGATACCATCACATAAAAGTCTCTACCTTGTGATCCCACTATCACCTACAAATCACACATTGACAGTGTTATTGAACATGCCCTTCAGAAGCAATGGATTGACGTGAACCTGAGGAATTGGTTGGTAGTGAAATACCCGTTCAGGCCAATTATCTACACTCTGCCTAAAATCCATTAAAGACTGGATTCTCCACCGGGTCGCCCCATTGTCTTTGCTAGGGGATTATTACTCCAGCCACTAGCCACCTATGTAAACTCGCTACTACAGCCCTTTGTCTTCAACATGCAATCATTCACTGTCTCTCATAGACATACTCTCTCGGGTGAATGACATCAGGCCCAATGACATTTTGGCCAGCATGGATGTTACCAGCTTATATACTATTATCCCACAGGAGACTGGCATCCAGATCGTATCCCAGTGCCTGAACAGGTACCCGTACGTGGGTCCACCTCCTGAATTCATCTTGGAACTTCTTACTCTATGCTTGAAGTTGAATTACTTGAAAAAAGGTTTTTACCTACAGCTGACCGGTACAGCTATGGGCTCATTCATGGCACCGGCGTTTGCCAACTTATTCATGGAGCACATTGAAGAAAAGATCTTTAAAGTATATGAACAGACACAGGTCCTACACTACAAGAGGTATATTGACGATACCCTCCTAATCTGGAGGGGTACTGAAGGATCACTGATTGACTGGACTAACAACCTAAATGCACTGAATGAGCCGGTGAAACTGAAGGTGTCTGCAATCTGCAAACAAGTTCACTTTTTGGACCTCAGGATCTACAAAGAAGGAACCTCTTTCGGTACACCACTCTATAAGAAAGAGACTGATAGAAACTCTATCCTTCATGCCTCTAGCTGCCACCCATGGTCCCTCATCAAGGCGATACCAAAGGCCCAAATGCTTCGGGTTGTACACAATAATACTTTGGACGAACGCTGCAGATAGGGGCTACGTCAGGGCAACGATTGTGTCATCCAGACTGGCAGTGACAGATGGAAAGGACGGGATTTCACCTACTAGTGGAATGCCTACTTTGAAACCACCTAGGGCGAACTTCATCACCACCTATACACCCAAATCTAGGGGTTTGGGCACTACTATCAGGGAACACTGGGAGTTAGTGAGGACGGACGAGTCACTGCCGTACAGAAAACATGATCCACCCAGAATTGAATACAGACGTGGCAGGAACCTGAGGGACATTCTGATGGTGACAGATCCTATCAGGAGCTACAGTACGGACAGTGGAACCATCTACCTGACTAGGTTCATTCAAATGCTCCAGCTGCACGACCTGCAACTCCATGCTACAAGGCAGTTACTTCAGACACCCCCACAACAATCAAAGGTATGGAATTAAACACCACGTTAACTGCACCACAAAGTTCGTTATTTATATGCTGTGCTGCATCTGTGGATTATTCTATATTGGCAAAACCTGTGACGATATAAAAAAACGAATGGCCAACCACAGGAGCGCCATACGGGCGGCTATTGATAAAGGGAAGAGCGACCAGCCAGTTGCAAGGCATTTCATGGAACAGGGGCATACAGTGAAGGACCTCAGGTTCATGCTCATCGACCACATACCCCCGTTAAGGAGGGGTGGTGACAGGCAAAAACTCTTATTTCAAAAGGAAGTTGAATAAATCTATAAATTTGATACCATTCATCCTAAAGGATTGAATATGGGCAATGATTGGCACTGCTTCCTATGAGTATGTTGGCCCCTGTGTCTGCCAATACGCCATACTCATTACCTGCCTCTGACTGTTATTGGACCTATTTACAGACTCTGACACGGTCAATTATTAGGATTATGTCTGTGCTTAATATTATTACTTATATTCATGCAGCTGTACCCATTTGTGCGATATGCCTGCGGTAGTGACTTTAACTATGCGCTTAGTTATGCACACTGATATGGAGCTTCTCTCCTTCTATAGTGTACTGTGTCATACATATCCTACTAGGACATACTGTATATTCTTAGTCTTGTTGTTCATATTAAGGGACCCCTTGATTGTATTGATTAGCCATTACTTTGTATTAGACACTACTATATGGCTAAGAGCTGTATATCATTTTGAGCCTTTACATATTGCATTCTGCCCCCCTAGACATTTGCACACTTTTATATAAGAATTTTTTTTATTTTTTCCGTATTTGGTCCGTACATTTCTTATCCTTCTCTGTATATTTATTTGACCAGTCGTGCCATACTAACATAGCATTATGTGTTTGAGGGCTTGTCCCTCTCCCTATCCCTTTGACCGCTTATTGACAGGATCAGTGGGCGCTGGATTTGTATATCATTTGCCTACAGTGCGTTATTACCTGATTAAGGCACTGTACACTGTGTAACGCCCACTTGTCCCACTTACGGGTATTTGACTATAGAGGCGCGCTCCCCCCGCCCTATCAGATGCTTCTGACCTGGTCGCTGTGACTGACATTATCGGGTTAGGTATATTTTCCTCTCTCACGCAGGCACTCTGGTTTCCTTACAGTGGCAGGACATGAAGCGCTCTGCTGTGCGATTAGGGTTTTTGTTGTCACGGGTATGTGCTATGTACGTTTTAATTGTGTTTTCTTGGTTCTGCCTACTAGCGCTTTTAAGGCTTTATCCGATCAAGTAGCTGCATTATAACAGCATTAGGAGCTCTTGATTATGTATAATGTGTATATAATTGTACCACTCTCTATGTTTTGAATATTATAAACAGAGGTAGTTACGTGACTCATACGGGTATTTAGCGATCTAACACTCCAGTGGGCTTCTATCCAGTTGCCATTTAATATGTATTATGTACTGTGCCTGCAGCCAATTTGTCTTATATGTATGTACTGATTAATCATGTACTGTATATTTACACACTGGTTGTATGGTGTTTTCACTTTCGGATTGTCTATAGGGTATTATATATTAGTTTATTTGTATCTGTATTTGTATCTACATTGGTGTTACAGTAGCTGGTTGCCTTGACAACCATTTTGGCACAATTTCTATCCACTGGGGGAGGGTCTTAGAGGGTATAAATGTTTGTAATTTACTCTTCGTTTGTTGGCCTGATGAAGGGGAGCTGTCCCTGAAACATCACTTAAATAAAAGCTATTATTACTATTCTTTAAGACCAGTGAGTGCTGTATTTTTATATATATATATATATATATATATATATATATATATATATATATATATATATATATATATAAAAATACATCTTTAGCAACGTATATGTATGTGTCTCAATGTTAAAGGCATTTACCTGCCTTTTTTTTTTCTTCTGACAAATAATTTTTATTAGACATTGTTATTATGAGTGTAACTGTATTTTGTAATTTATTTTTAAAGTGTTTTGTGCAACTTTTTAGTTTCAGAAAACAGTTAACCACAGCTCTGAGATCGCGGAAAGAATTGAAGCGTAAAGGGCGATTGCGATTTCACTCCACTTGTAATATCAGCAAAATGAAAATGGCTCGCAAAAACACGATTGAGCTGGTGCAAAACCGGTTGTGCCTCACTTGTAATCTAGCCCAAAATCACAAGTAACAGACGTTTTATGTTACCTATACAGAAAATTCTTATTTACAGTACATTTATTGTATTATATTAATAGAGATCTTCGTGTGTAACTCTAAATTAAGGGTTTTACAGAATCTGAGGTAATCTTATAAAAGAAAGCAAAGTGTATATTATATAGATATGGAATATTCAACTGTATCCTTCTTTGCTACCAGTAGATGGCACTGTGTAACCTTGTATTATATTTCAGCAAAATGTGTTGAGATGTGTTAAGTAACTTTTTCAAACTATGGTACTTTGGTTCCATTATTTTTCCGTTATTTAGATTATCTCTTTACTGACTATTTTCTTTAATGTCTCACTTAATAACCTAATTTGCTATTGGAATTTTAAAACAATAATTATATTATATATAAATATCTATCATATCTATCTATCTATCTAGTTGTATTAATTCCTCATTAGTATTCATTTAGAGGAGTTTTGAGTTTCCCAGTTGCAAAATTATAAACTTTCCTTAGTACAGCCTATTATCATAAATTTTATGTATGCTTACAGTAGATCCTAAATCTTAGTAGTTTTATAAATAGTTTCATTTAGGAAATGTTTTTGGATATTTATTTCTTATTATGATGCACGGTATAAGTTTTATCCTCTTCCAGCCGCCCTCTATTATCTTTCTTAAGGTGACATTTTTTTACCCTTTATCCAATCGGCTTTCTAGCCATACGGCTTGCTTAGAAAGGTTATAGATAGGTGGTGAAAAATCAATTAAAAATTAAAGAGCTTTGTAGAGGGCAGCCAGAGGGGGATTAATAAAACGTATACTTCATAATAAATAAAAGGTTTTTGTATATAAATGAAACTATATATAAAGAAAAAGTACTGAGATTCAGGATCTACTGTTAGTATAAATACAATTTACCATCACTTTAATACTTAATAAAAATGTGTCACATACGACTAAACAGTAAATAGTGAAAACATAACACTGAGAATTTAGTTACAACTGTAGGCAAGAGATTATAATGCTCATGTGATCACCAGAGTAACTATAGTTTGGGACATGGACAAATCTGGGGCCCGATCCGATATGCAGCGTCGCCCGCAAAAGCCGGCGACGCTGAAATTCACGCTGGTTTGGTATCCTATATACGGCGTAACCTAGAAGTTACGCCCGTATATTTCTGCCATCGCCCGTAGTTTTTTCGGCCATAGGCAGGTATACCAAACCAGCGCAGTTTGGTATCCAATATACAGCGTAAGGACTTACGTGGCGAAAATGGAGAAATCTTACTCCATTTTCACCTCGCCACAAAATGCAGCTGTAGTAAGCCTTACGCTGTCTATTGGAGCCCCGTAACTCCCTAAACTGCCTGCTAAATTAAACCTAACGCATGCGCAATGTCTATCTACCTGTCAACCGCGATCCCCCGCAGCAATCCCTAATAAAGTGTTTAACCCCTAAACCACCACTCCCGGACCCCGCCGCCACCTAATAAAGTTATTAACCCCTAAACCGCCGCTCCCGGACCCCGCCGCCAGCTATATTAAATCTATAACCCCCTAATGTGAGATCCTACCCCGCCGCCATCTACCTTACCTACCCCCTAAAGTGAGCTCCTACCCCGCCGCCATCTATTTTAAAAATATTAACCCCTAATTTAATCCCCCTAAACCGCTGCCGCCTATATTAAACACATTAACCCCTAATCTAATCCCCCTACACCGCCGCCAGCTATATTAACTAGATTAACCCCTAATCTAATCCCGCCGCCACCTATTTTAAATTAATTAACCCCTAATCTAATCCCCCTATACCGCCGCCACCTATTTTAAATTAATTAACCCCTAATCTAATCCCCCTATACCGCCGCCACCTATATTAAATTAATTAACCCCTAAAATACTAAACTATCCCTACCACTAAACCTAAGTCTAACCCTACAAATAGCCCTGAAAAGGGCTTTTCTCCTGTTAAGTGTGGTCAGTCCACGGGTCATCATTACTTCTGGGATATTAACTCCTCCCCAACAGGAAGTGCAAGAGGATCACCCAGCAGAGCTGCTATATAGCTCCTCCCCTCTACGTCACACCCAGTCATTCTCTTGCACCCAACTAATAGATAGGATGTGTGAGAGGACTGTGGTGATTATACTTAGTTTTTATATCTTCAATCAAAAGTTTGTTATTTTAAAACAGCACCGGAGTGTGTTGTTCCTTCTCAGGTAGAATTTGAAGAAGAATCTACCTGAGTTTTTGTATGATTTTAGCCGGCGTAGTTAAGATCATTTTGCTGTTCTCGGCCATCTGAGGAGTGAGGTAAACTTCAGATCAGGGGACAGCGGGCAGGTTCACCTGCAAAGAGGTATGTAGCAGCATATTATTTTCTGAGGAATGGAATTGACTGAGAAAATACTGCCAATACCGATATAATGTAAGTTCAGCCTTAAATGCAGTAGTAGCAACTGGTATCAGGCTGTCATGTATGTATATTTACACTTCAGTATTCTGGGGAATGGCACTTCACTGGGATAATACTGTATGCATAATTTTTTTTTAGCCTAACTTGCAGTGGGAACGACTAGCAACAGGCTTTCTAATGACACTTCATTTATTTGATGTTAAACGTTTTGCTGGCATGTTAAATCGTTTAATTATCTGAGGTACTGGGTGAAAAAATTGTTTTGGGCACTGTTTTTTTTTTTTCCACTTGGCGGTAGTTTTATTTAATTTAAGACAGTTTACTGATCTCCCTCACTGTTGTGTGTGAGGGGGAGGGGCCTATTTTGGCGCTTTTGCTACGCATCAGAAATTCAGTCACAAGTCTGTTTTCTTCCCTGCATGATCCGGATCGTCTCTACAGAGCTCAAGGGTCTTCAAAAATTATTTTGAGGGAGGTAATCACTCACAGCAGACCTGTGAGATTGTGCTTTGACTGTGATAAAAAACGTTTTTATTATGTACATTTTTTCTGCTATGTAAGGGTTTGTTATTCATTACTATGGGGGCAATCCTTTGCTAAATTGTGTCTTTACCGGAAAGAATTTGAATTTATAATTTCTCCGGTTCTTTGTTACTCAACTGTCATAACTTTTTTCTGTGTTTCTTAAAGGCACAGTACGTTTTTCATATTACTTGTAAATTGAGTTGAAAAGTATTTCCAAGTCTGCTAGTTTATTTGCTAGTGTGTTAAACATGTCTGACTCAGAGGAATATCTCTGTGCTATATGTGCTAAAGCCAAAGTGGAGCCCAATAGAAATTTATGTACTAATTGCATTGATGCTACTTTAAATAAAAGTCAATCTGTACAAATTGAACATCATTCACCAAACAACGAGGGGAAAGTTATGCCAACTAACTTGCCTCACGTGTCAGTACCTGCATCTCCCGCTCGGGAGGTGCGTGATATTGTAACGCCGAGTACTTCAGGGCGGCCATTACAAATCACATTACAGGACATGGCTAATGTTATGACTGAAGTTTTGTCTAAATTACCAGAACTTAGAGGTAAGCGTGATCACTCTGGGGTGAGAACAGAGTGCGCTGATAATAATAGGGCCATGTCAGATACTGCGTCACAATATGCAGAACATGAGGACGGAGAGCTTCAATCTGCAGGTGACGGTTCTGATCCCAATAGAGTGGATTCAGACATTTCTAACTTTAAGTTTAAGCTTGAAAACCTCTGTGTACTGCTAGGGGAGGTATTAGCGGCTCTGAATGATTGTAACACCGTTGCAATCCCAGAGAAATTATGTAGGCTGGATAGATACTATGCGGTACCGGCGAGTACTGACGTATTTCCTATACCTAAGAGGCTTACAGAGATAATTACTAAGGAGTGGGATAGGCCCGGTGTACCCTTTTCCCCCCCTCCTGTATTTAGAAACATGTTCCCAATAGACGCCACCACACGGGACTTATGGCAGACGGTCCCTAAGGTGGAGGGAGCGGTTTCTACTCTGGCTAAGCGTACCACTATCCCAGTGGAGGATAGCTGTGCCTTTTCAGATCCAATGGATAAAAAATTGGAGGGTTACCTTAAGAAAATGTTTGTTCAACAAGGTTTTATATTGCAACCCCTTGCATGTATTGCGTCTGTCACGGCCGCGGCCGCTTTTTGGTCCGAGTCCCTGGAAGAGACTCTTGACTCAATAACTATAGATGAGATTTCAAACAAGCTTAAAACTCTTAAGCTAGCTAATTCATTTGTTTCAGATGCCGTAGTACATTTAACTAAACTTACGGCTAAGAATTCCGGATTCGCCATTCAGGCACGCAGAGCACTGTGGCTAAAATCCTGGTCAGCTGACGTTACTTCTAAATCTAAATTACTTAACATACCTTTCAAAGGGCAGACCTTATTCGGGCCCGGTTTGAAAGAAATTATCGCTGACATTACTGGAGGTAAGGGCCATGCCCTACCTCAAGACAGAGCCAAACCTAGGGCTAGACAGTCTAATTTTCGTTCCTTTCGTAATTTCAAGGCAGGAGCAGCATCAACTTCCTCTGCACCAAAACAGGAAGGAGCTGTTGCTCGCTACAGACAAGGCTGGAGACCCAACCAGTCCTGGAACAAGGGCAAGCAGGCCAGAAAACCTGCTGCTGCCCCTAAGACAGCATGAATTGAGGGCCCCCGATCCGGGAACGGATCTAGTGGGGGGCAGACTTTCTCTCTTCGCCCAGGCTTGGGCAAGAGATGTCCAGGATCCCTGGGCGTTAGAGATCATATCTCAGGGATATCTTCTGGACTTCAAATCCTCTCCCCCAAAAGGGAGATTTCATCTGTCAAGGTTGTCAACAAACCAAATAAAGAAAGTGGCGTTTCTACGCTGTGTACAAGATCTTTTACTTATGGGAGTGATCCATCCGGTTCCGCGGTCGGAACACGGACAGGGGTTTTACTCAAATCTGTTTGTGGTTCCCAAGAAAGAGGGAACCTTCAGACCAATCTTGGATTTAAAGATCCTAAACAAATTCCTAAGAGTTCCATCGTTCAAAATGGAAACTATTCGGACAATCCTACCCATGATCCAAAAGGGTCAGTACATGACCACAGTGGATTTAAAGGATGCTTACCTTCACATACCGATTCACAAAGATCATTACCGGTATCTAAGGTTTGCCTTCCTAGACAGGCATTACCAGTTTGTAGCTCTTCCATTCGGATTGGCTACAGCTCCAAGAATCTTCACAAAGGTTCTGGGTGCTCTTCTGGCGGTACTAAGACCGCGAGGAATTTCGGTAGCTCCGTACCTAGACGACATTCTGATACAAGCTTCAAGCTTTCAAACTGCCAAGTCTCATACAGAGTTAGTACTGGCATTTCTAAGGTCGCATGGATGGAAGGTGAACGAAAAGAAGAGTTCTCTCTTTCCACTCACAAGAGTTCCCTTCTTGGGGACTCTTATAGATTCTGTAGAAATGAAGATCTACCTGACAGAAGACAGGTTAACAAAGATTCAAAATGCATGCCGTGTCCTTCATTCCATTCAACACCCGTCTGTGGCTCAATGCATGGAGGTGATCGGCTTAATGGTAGCGGCAATGGACATAGTACCCTTTGCACGCCTACATCTCAGACCGCTGCAATTGTGCATGCTAAATCAGTGGAATGGGGATTACTCAGATTTGTCCCCTACTCTGAATCTGGATCAAGAGACCAGAAATTCTCTTCTATGGTGGCTTTCTCGGCCACATCTGTCCAGGGGGATGCCATTCAGCAGGCCAGATTGGACAATTGTAACAACAGACGCCAGCCTACTAGGTTGGGGCGCTGTCTGGAATTCTCTGAAGGCTCAGGGATCATGGACTCAGGAGGAGAGTCTCCTGCCAATAAACATTCTGGAATTGAGAGCAGTTCTCAATGCTCTTCTGGCTTGGCCCCAGTTAACAACTCGGGGGTTCATCAGGTTTCAGTCGGACAACATCACGACTGTAGCTTACATCAACCATCAAGGAGGGACAAGAAGCTCCCTAGCGATGATGGAAGTATCAAAGATAATTCGCTGGGCAGAGTCTCACTCTTGCCACCTGTCAACAATCCACATCCCGGGAGTGGAGAACTGGGAGGCGGATTTCCTAAGTCGTCAGACTTTTCATCCGGGGGAGTGGGAACTTCATCCGGAGGTCTTTACCCAAATACTTCGACGTTGGGGCAAACCAGAGATAGATCTCATGGCGTCTCGACAGAACGCCAAGCTTCCTTGTTACGGGTCCAGATCCAGGGATCCGGGAGCGGTCCTGATAGATGCTCTGACAGCACCTTGGACCTTCGGGATGGCTTATGTGTTTCCACCCTTCCCGATGCTTCCTCGATTGATTGCCAGAATCAAACAGGAGAGAGCATCAGTGATTCTAATAGCGCCTGCGTGGCCACGCAGGACTTGGTATGCAGATCTAGTGGACATGTCATCCTGTCCACCTTGGTCTCTGCCTCTGAGACAGGACCTTCTGATCCAGGGTCCCTTCAAACATCAAAATCTAATTTCTCTGAAGCTGACTGCTTGGAAATTGAACGCTTGATTTTATCAAAACGTGGATTTTCTGAGTCAGTAATTGATACCTTAATACAGGCTAGGAAGCCTGTTACCAGAAAGATTTACCATAAAATATGGCGTAAATACTTATATTGGTGCGAATCCAAAAGTTACTCATGGAGTAAGGTTAGGATTCCTAGGATATTGTCTTTTCTACAAGAAGGTTTAGAAAAGGGTTTATCCGCTAGTTCCTTAAAGGGACAGATCTCAGCTCTGTCCATTCTTTTACACAAACGTCTGTCAGAAGTTCCAGACGTTCAGGCTTTTTGTCAGGCTTTGGCCAGGATTAAGCCTGTGTTTAAAACTGTTGCTCCACCATGGAGTTTAAACTTAGTTCTTAACGTTTTACAGGGTGTTCCGTTTGAACCCCTTCATTCCATTGATATCAAATTGTTATCTTGGAAAGTTCTGTTTTTAATGGCTATTTCCTCGGCTCGGAGAGTCTCTGAGTTATCTGCCTTACATTGTGATTCTCCTTATCTGATTTTTCATTCAGACAAGGTAGTTCTGCGTACTAAACCTGGGTTCTTACCTAAGGTGGTCACTAACAGGAATATCAATCAAGAGATTGTTGTTCCATCTTTGTGTCCTAATCCTTCTTCAAAGAAGGAACGTCTTCTACACAATCTAGATGTAGTCCGTGCCCTGAAATTTTATTTACAGGCAACTAAAGATTTTCGACAAACGTCTTCCCTGTTTGTCGTTTATTCTGGTCAGAGGAGAGGTCAAAAAGCTTCTGCTACCTCTCTCTCTTTTTGGCTTCGTAGCATAATACGTTTAGCTTATGAGACTGCTGGACAGCAGCCTCCTGAAAGAATTACAGCTCATTCTACTAGAGCTGTGGCTTCCACTTGGGCCTTTAAGAATGAGGCCTCTGTTGAACAGATTTGCAAGGCTGCAACTTGGTCTTCTCTTCATACTTTTTCCAAATTTTACAAATTTGACACTTTTGCTTCTTCGGAGGCTGTTTTTGGGAGAAAGGTTCTTCAGGCAGTGGTTCCTTCCGTATAAAGATCCTGCCTGTCCCTCCCGTCATCCGTGTACTTTAGCTTTGGTATTGGTATCCCAGAAGTAATGATGACCCGTGGACTGACCACACTTAACAGGAGAAAACATAATTTATGCTTACCTGATAAATTCCTTTCTCCTGTAGTGTGGTCAGTCCACGGCCCGCCCTGTTTTTTATGGCAGGTCTAAATTTTTAAATTATACTCCAGTCACCACTGCACCCTTTAGCTTCTCCTTTCTCGTTGGTTCTCGGTCGAATGACTGGGTGTGACGTAGAGGGGAGGAGCTATATAGCAGCTCTGCTGGAGGCCTAGCACGAATACCATCTCCCCCTCCCCCCCATGCTACGGGGTTCTAACTTAAGAATGGCTTCTGCTACAGGAGAGGAGGACTTCACTACTGAACTATGCAATCTTTTACAAAATATGGAGCGTAAACTATGTCGCAACTTTCACTATCTTGTTCTAATACTTAGGGGTAAAGATTTGGAGGATTCTCCACTGAACGCAGAGGAGCCAGACCCTGACTCACTTGCATGCATCCAGTTGGCGACAGACACACCAACGCCAGAGATCTTAACTGCGGAGCTCCAGCCATCTGTCTCTCAACCGGCAATAACTAGCAACAGCAACTCTGGCTTGGGAGGTGATTTGCCCTCGGTGGTTTGCGGGGAGGTGCGTCCGGCCCCCCGGTGTGCTGCCGATACAATCTGGAGCCTGATTTCACCGCATTAGCTCCTGAGTTGGATATACTGGGTGACACGGACCCAGAGGATAAAAGCCTCACTTCAATTTTTCCACTCCGCTCTTTGCCTGCAGTGAAACATCTAAGGACAGTCATTCTAGGAACTATACTCCACCGGTATGCTTCCGGATGGTGTACGATTCCCCCCACTAACCGAAATGATAGATGGCCCAGACAGACGTCTCTGCCGGGCTTTAACCTACCATGCGGTATAGGCTGAGAGGAGACTTTGTCATTCTGCCTCCATTATCCAGAGGCCATAAGAGGACCGGGTTGAACTATTGCTGTTATGTTTCAACTATCTCTTATTTATCACTAAGTTATCATTTTTGCACATAGGTTTTAGATAATGTTGTAGATGTTCTGATGTGCAGTTTCATCTCACTCTCAATACCCCCTCTTAATATGTTACATGACACTCTTTAGACTCATTAGCCTCAACATTCCTTTTTAAGTAATCCAAACAGCATAGCTCCAGACACGGGGCATCTCTACACTACTGCTCTTGGATAGCATACACTACTAAGTGGCTGCTTCTTCTAGTTATAGTGTGCCTACATAGCAGGACTAGCCATGATCCCCATACCTAGTACTTTGAAGTAATATAATATTAAATCAGGTAGTCTAGGGTATTGAAAAATGCCACAAGCATCTGGTGCTTTATTTCTAGGTTTGATTGACCTGAAATGTTTCAATAACATATACAACACTCCAGAATGTGTTCTCTTTACAGTACTAGAAATTGTATCACTGTTTATCCTTGGGCCCCTTTGTCCACTTGTTTAGCATGTCTTAGATGATATCAGAGAGGTGTCTAGTTAATACCTAAATGTTATTAGTGTTGCCAACTTTAATAACCTTTTTTTTTTATTTTTTATACTTAGTATACCTGGGACCATTTCAGTAATTGTGTTCTGTAAGCAAAATATCCTCATCTCTGGAGCAAACTATTATTTATATGCCTGCTAATTCTCGTGGTCTTTGTGTAGCGTGTATTCACAACTAACCATACCTACTGGTGGTGATTTATGCACCCTGCAGGACAGTTTATAGATTATAGTACAATGTAGTTGCATAATGTTTTGCTAGCTAATTAACTCCTGAATCTCCTTTGTTGACTACTTTTAAAGATGTTAACCACACTAGATAGTGATCCTCTATGTATACTATACGGTTTATCTTTAGGCCCACATGTGAGGGTAAATAGCCTACCAGTGATAATACCAGGGATATGTCCAGTTCATACCTGAGTAGGGTTAGTATTGCTTACTTAATAACCCTAGTTAAGCATCATAGACATAATCACTCCCTATATTGTGCTAACAAATATGTACACACTTGCTATTATACTATGATTTTTAGCATGCTACATACTCATAAACATTCATACTTTTAAGCTGAAATATCTGTACACTACACAATGGTTTAATTTATAATGAAGACACATTTGGAAGTTTTTGAAGTGGTATTATAAACTATCAAGTAGACTAAGGTATGTTTTAACACTACAAGATCTAACGGCATCTTATCTGTGTTTAGTTGCCTCACGCTACATATGCGACATACATAGTATCTTGCCTTTCCTCCACTAGCCCATAGAACTAGTTAACCACTTAGCATATACTATTACACTAGTAAATACAAGATATCCTGATAGACCTTTTTTATAATCCGGCCTAACTTTATGGAAATCCGCAATTATACTGACGTTTTATAGCCGTAAAACCACACAAATTTCTTGTCCCCCTTTATTATTTCTGAGTTACATTCAGATACCATTCTATTCCTCAGTTGTCTTACATATCTTAAACTCCTCTCTCACCAATGTTTGATAAACCCCTCCATCGCCTCATAATAACATTAGTATCCCTCACTATATGTTAACGCCCCCTCCCCCATAGAGCGGCTCTCGCCCGCTGACTTCCCTAACTAGAAGTTATAATAACTTCTATCCACACAATCTTGCAGGTCCAATGGTCTCTTAATATTTTGCAAATCCAAGTAAATGGGGATAGCAGCACCACCATTAATAAAATAAAAATCTTTATTTAAACCATCATAGCACACTGACGACAATGTTTCGGATTAACATCCTTAATCATGTCTATTTAACAAACAATTAAAAGTAGCCTTATAAAGGCTTGTAACCACACCCACATTACTACTTCCAATTAACCCCTTCATTCTAAAGTACAATTCTTAGTGAAATTACTGCCCCACCTAGTGGTTGCCTAATATTTTAATTTATCTTACTCAACCAGTTTTCCTTAAATATACACAAAATTCACAAGTAGCTCCACCTAGTGAAAACTCATGATATAAATACATTAGAACAATGTTTTAGAGGCAAACATTCCAATCAATCTCCCTGTTTAGCCCACCTGGAGACATACGCCTCTAGTTATGAAGCCGTCTACTTACCTGCATTCGCCAGCCCAATGCGCTCGCCTAAGCTCACCTCATATCGCCGCCGCGGACCTGAATACACTCGCCAAAGTTATCAATAAATCTGTCAAAAAGCTGCGCACCAAGTATGGGGCGATGAGCAGCAGACTGTGATAGTTATCACTCATCAATCTCGCTGCTCTTTGGCTTTTTTACAGCTTTATTGATACCACTGTCACTAAGCACTCACACTATACTATACTGTTCTACCCCCTATACCGGCGCCCCCGGAGCCCCCCGCAACTAAATAAAGTTATTAACCCCTAAACCGCCGCTCCTAGACCCCGCCACTACTCTAATAAATATATTAACCCCTAAACCGCCGCTCCCGGACCCTGCTGCCACCTACATTATACCTATTAACCCCTAATCTGACGCTCCCTATACCGCCGCCACCTACATAAATTTATTAACCCGTATCCTGCCGATCCCGGACCCCACTGCAACAAAATAAATTGTTTAACCCCTAAACCGCCGCTCCCGGACGCCGCCGCAACTGTAATAAATATGTTAACCCTTAAACCACCGCTCCCCGACCCCGCTGCCATCTACATAATACCTATTAACCCCTATCCTGCTCCCCCTATACCGCCGCAACCTATAATAAATGTATTAATCCCTATCCTGCCCCCCCTACACCGCCGCCACTATAATAAAATTATTAACCCCTAAACCTAAGTCTAACACTAACCCTAACACAGGAACTAAATACTTACCTATAAAATAAACCCTAATATAGCTACAATATAATTAATAATTACATTGTAGCTATTTTAGGATTTATTTTTATTTTACAGGCAACTTTGTATTTATTTTAACTAGGTACAATAGTTATTAAATAGTTATTAACTATTTAATAACTACCTAGCTAAAAGAAATACAAAATTACCTGTAAAATAAATCCTAACCTAAGTTACAATTAAACCTAACACTACACTATCATTAAATTAATTAAATAAATTACCTACAATTAAATACAATTAAATAAACTAAACTAAATTACAAAAAAAACAAACACTAAATTACAGAAAATAAAAAAGAATTACAAGAATTTTGAATTGAATCAGCCAATCAAATTTTTCCTACCTTAATTCCGATTGGCTGATAGAATCCTATCAGCCAATCGGAATTCGAGGGACGCCATCTTGGATGACGTCATTTAAAGGAACCGTCATTCGAAATTAGTCTGTCGGCCAGGAAGGATGCTCCGCGCCGGAGGTCTTGAAGATGGAGCCGCTCCTCATTGGATGGATGAAGATAGAAGATGCCGCTTGGATGAAGATGTCTGCCGGTCCGGATGTCTTCTTCTGCCCGGATAGGATGAAGACTTCTGCCAGTCTGGATGTCCTCTTCTGCCCGGATAGGATGAAGACTTCTGCCGGTCTGGATGTCCTCTTCTGCCCCATCGGATGAAGACTTCGGCTCGGCTGGGTGAAGACGACTCAAGGTAGGGAGATCTTCAGGGGGTTAGTGTTAGTTTTTTTAAGGGGGGTTTGGGTGGGTTAGAGTAGGGGTGTGTGGATGGTGGGTTTTAATGTTGGGGGGGTTGTATTTTTTTTTACAGGTAAAAGAGCTGATTACTTTGGGGCAGTGCCCCGCAAAAAGCCCTTTTAAGGGCTGGTAAAAGAGCTGATTACTTTGTAATATAGAATAGGGTAGGGACTTTTATTATTTTTTTTTTATTTTATTTTATTAGGGGGCTTAGATTAGGTGTAATTAGTTTAAACTTCTTTGTAATATTTTTTTATTTTCTGTAATTTAGTGGGGGTTTTTTTTGTAATTTAGTTTAGTTTATTTAATTGTATTTATTTGTAGGTCATTTATTTAATTAATTTAATGATAGTGTAGTATTAGGTTTTATTTTACAGGTAATTTTGTATTTATTTTAGCTAGGTAGTTATTAAATAGTTAATAACTATTTAATAACTATTGTACCTAGTTAAAATAAATACAAAGTTACCTGTAAAATAAAAATAAATCCTAAAATAGCTACAATATAATTATTAGTTATATTGTAGCTACATTAGGGTTTATTTTATAGGTAAGTATTTAGTTTTAAATAGGAATAATTTAGTTAATAATAGTAATTTTTATTTAGATTTATTAAAATAATATTTAAGTTGGGGGGGTTAGGGTTAGTGTTAGACTTAGGTTTAGGGGTTAATAATTTTATTATTATGGTGGCGGTATAGGGGGGGCAGGATAGGGGTTAATAAGTGTAATATAGGTGGCGGCGGTATAGGGGGGAGCAGGATAGGGGTTAATAAGTTTAATATAGGTGGCGGTGTTATAGGGGGGAGCAGGATAGGGGTTAATAAGTTTAATATAGGTGGCGTCGGGGTCCGGGAGCGGCGGTTTAGGGGTTAAACAATTTATTTAGTTGTGGCGGGGTCCGGGATCCGCAGGATAGGGGTTAATTAGTTTATGTAGGTGGCGGCGGTATAGGGGGCGATGGTTTAGGGGGTAATAACTTTATTTAGTTGCGGCAGTGTAGGGAGGGCAGATTAGGGGTGTTTAGACTTGGGGTACATGTTAGGGTGTTAGGTGCAGACGTTTCCCATAGGAATCAATGGGATATCGGGCAGCAGCGAGCATGAGCTTTCGCTATGGTCAGACTCCCATTGATTTCTATGGGATCCGCCGCCTCCAGGGCGGTGGATTGAAATCCAGGTACGCTGGCCCGGAATAGTGGCGAGCGTACCTGGTAGTAGTTTAATAACTACCAAAAGTAGTCAGATTGTGCCGAACTTGCGTTCGGAACATCTGTAGTGACGTAAGCATCGAACTGTGTCGGACTGAGTCCGGCAGATCGAAGCTTACGTCACTAGATTCTACTTTTGCCGGGCAGTAGGGCTTGATAACTAAGGCGAATCAGCCTCGCCACAAATACGCTGCGGAATTCCAGCGTATTTGCGGTTGATGGCTTGATAACTAGAGGCCATAGTCCCCAATTCATATATCCAATATAGCTCTCTATATAATAGGGTTTTAACCCTATTACTACCCCTTCTTGGAATTTTTATCTGCTCTAACACTTGAAATCTAAGTTGATTAAATTGGTGACCTGCTTTAATAAAGTGATTTGAGACTGGTGCCTCTAAATCACCTGTCCTTATATTGATTTTATGTTAATTTATTCGTTCGCGGACCCTACATGTGGTCTCGCCAACGTACCGCAAACCACATGGACACTTAATTAAATAGACTGCAAAATTTGTATTGCATGTAAAATGTCCCTTTAACTTATATTGTTTACCCATGCGTGGATGGGTACAGATCGAACCCTTAATAAGGCTATTGCAATTTTGGCAGCCTAGATAGGGGAAGCATACCAAATTTCTTTCTCCAATAAAACTTTGATTTAGAACTTTTTTAGGGCCTACATCCGCCCTAACCAGTGTATCCTTCAAATTTCTTCCTCTCCTGAAGGCAGACATAGGAGGATTTTTTAACTCACTCACATCCGGATTTGAAACCTCTAACACATGCCAATGCCTCCGTAAGATTTTCTGTACATGATCTTAATATTTTGCACTTCTCCCCTCTTTTTTTTTTTGATTGGACATATATACAATTATCCAGATCAGTTGTTCAAAACCTGCGAGTCCTATACATTTTATATAAAAAATTAGGCCTCATAACATAGTCATAAGAAACATACTCCAAGTTCAGGCTACTAAGCTTTAGTTATCTATACAGTTATATGTATTTCATTTATAATTCTCTTTATATCTAATTTCTCAGCGATTAGTTACTGTGATATATGTAAACTGTGACTGTGATTTTTATTTATGTTTATGTATCTAACTGCCTCAATAAAAATCTACTCTCAAAAGAAATTTTGACTTGTCCCACATTCCCTAGAGAGGCCATAAAGCAAATTATGTAACATGGTTTTTAAAAATGATTGCCTACGCGAGTTTATTTAATTTCAGCATTGTGAATAACTAAATTTTGGATTCTCTGGAGAGTGTGGAACAAAACACATTTTTTATACACACACACTCAGGGCCACCATCAGGGGGTGACTCCTGTCATGGGGTTCCATGAGGCATGCACAACTATTATTAAAAAAAAAAATTTTTTTTTTTTACATTTTGGAAGTCACCAGAGGGCACTACAGCAGAGTGCTATTGTGCGTGGGAAATGTCATTACAAGGAGTAAAGCATTAGCATTTAAGAGGATTTCTGAGTGTGCACTAAACCACTCTGCACAGTGTGAGACAGATTTGGCACTTCAGTTTGTACAGTTTGTGCCAGAGTCAGGCGGCAGATCGCTTTCATTTGCAGAGTAGGTAGGACTTACTTATTAAATAAATGTTTTTTATTTATTTGTGCAATTTTGATTGTAACTTCAGTGTGGTAGTTGTATGGTGGGGCCAAAGGTCCATAAAAACAATTTTTTTAGCAATATGCAGCAGTGTATTTATGATTTATTTGACAATGCTGTAGAAATTCTAGATTTAAAACTGTGACGAACCAAGGTTATCCAACCCTGCACCAGTCACTTATTTGGCACAGAAAGGGTTTTCAGCCCCCTATAGCTCAAATGCTGCCACCTAAGTTACAATTAAACCTAACACTACACTATTAAATTAATTAAATAAATTACCTACAATTAAATACAATTAAATAAACTAAACTAAATTACAAAAAAAACAAACACTAAATTACAGAAAATAAAAAAGAATTACAAGAATTTTGAATTGAATCAGCCAATCAAATTTTTCCTACCTTAATTCCGATTGGCTGATAGAATCCTATCAGCCAATCGGAATTCGAGGGACGCCATCTTGGATGACGTCATTTAAAGGAACCGTCATTCGAAATTAGTCTGTCGGCCAGGAAGGATGCTCCGCGCCGGAGGTCTTGAAGATGGAGCCGCTCCTCATTGGATGGATGAAGATAGAAGATGCCGCTTGGATGAAGATGTCTGCCGGTCCGGATGTCTTCTTCTGCCCGGATAGGATGAAGACTTCTGCCAGTCTGGATGTCCTCTTCTGCCCGGATAGGATGAAGACTTCTGCCGGTCTGGATGTCCTCTTCTGCCCCATCGGATGAAGACTTCGGCTCGGCTGGGTGAAGACGACTCAAGGTAGGGAGATCTTCAGGGGGTTAGTGTTAGTTTTTTTAAGGGGGGTTTGGGTGGGTTAGAGTAGGGGTGTGTGGATGGTGGGTTTTAATGTTGGGGGGGTTGTATTTTTTTTTACAGGTAAAAGAGCTGATTACTTTGGGGCAGTGCCCCGCAAAAAGCCCTTTTAAGGGCTGGTAAAAGAGCTGATTACTTTGTAATATAGAATAGGGTAGGGACTTTTATTATTTTGTTTTTTTTTTTATTTTATTAGGGGGCTTAGATTAGGTGTAATTAGTTTAAACTTCTTGTAATATTTTTTTATTTTCTGTAATTTAGTGGGTTTTTTTTGTAATTTAGTTTAGTTTATTTAATTGTATTTATTTGTAGGTCATTTATTTAATTAATTTAATGATAGTGTAGTATTAGGTTTAATTGTAACTTAGGTTAGGATTTATTTTACAGGTAATTTTGTATTTATTTTAGCTAGGTAGTTATTAAATAGTTAATAACTATTTAATAACTATTGTACCTAGTTAAAATAAATACAAAGTTACCTGTAAAATAAAAATAAATCCTAAAATAGCTACAATATAATTATTAGTTATATTGTAGCTACATTAGGGTTTATTTTATAGGTAAGTATTTAGTTTTAAATAGGAATAATTTAGTTAATAATAGTAATTTTTATTTAGATTTATTAAAATAATATTTAAGTTGGGGGGGTTAGGGTTAGTGTTAGACTTAGGTTTAGGGGTTAATAATTTTATTATTATGGTGGCGGTATAGGGGGGGCAGGATAGGGGTTAATAAGTGTAATATAGGTGGCGGCGGTATAGGGGGGAGCAGGATAGGGGTTAATAAGTTTAATATAGGTGGCGGTGTTATAGGGGGGAGCAGGATAGGGGTTAATAAGTTTAATATAGGTAGCGTCGGGGTCCGGGAGCGGCGGTTTAGGGGTTAAACAATTTATTTAGTTGTGGCGGGGTCCGGGATCCGCAGGATAGGGGTTAATTAGTTTATGTAGGTGGTGGCGGTATAGGGGGCGATGGTTTAGGGGGTAATAACTTTATTTAGTTGCAGCAGTGTAGGGAGGGCAGATTAGGGGTGTTTAGACTTGGGGTACATGTTAGGGTGTTAGGTGCAGACGTTTCCCATAGGAATCAATGGGATATCGGGCAGCAGCGAGCATGAGCTTTCGCTATGGTCAGACTCCCATTGATTTCTATGGGATCCGCCGCCTCCAGGGCGGTGTATTGAAATCCAGGTACGCTGGCCCGGAATAGTGGCGAGCGTACCTGGTAGTAGTTTAATAACTACCAAAAGTAGTCAGATTGTGCCGAACTTGCGTTCGGAACATCTGTAGTGACGTAAGCATCGAACTGTGTCGGACTGAGTCCGGCAGATCGAAGCTTACGTCACTAGATTCTACTTTTGCCGGGCAGTAGGGCTTGATAACTAAGGCGAATCAGCCTCGCCACAAATACGCTGCGGAATTCCAGCGTATTTGCGGTTGATGGCTTGATAACTAGAGGCCATAGTCCCCAATTCATATATCCAATATAGCTCTCTATATAATAGGGTTTTAACCCTATTACTACCCCTTCTTGGAATTTTTATCTGCTCTAACACTTGAAATCTAAGTTGATTAAATTGGTGACCTGCTTTAATAAAGTGATTTGAGACTGGTGCCTCTAAATCACCTGTCCTTATATTGATTTTATGTTAATTTATTCGTTCGCGGACCCTACATGTGGTCTCGCCAACGTACCGCAAACCACATGGACACTTAATTAAATAGACTGCAAAATTTGTATTGCATGTAAAATGTCCCTTTAACTTATATTGTTTACCCATGCGTGGATGGGTACAGATCGAACCCTTAATAAGGCTATTGCAATTTTGGCAGCCTAGATAGGGGAAGCATACCAAATTTCTTTCTCCAATAAAACTTTGATTTAGAACTTTTTTAGGGCCTACATCCGCCCTAACCAGTGTATCCTTCAAATTTCTTCCTCTCCTGAAGGCAGACATAGGAGGATTTTTTAACTCACTCACATCCGGATTTGAAACCTCTAACACATGCCAATGCCTCCGTAAGATTTTCTGTACATGATCTTAATATTTTGCACTTCTCCCCTCTTTTTTTTTTTGATTGGACATATATACAATTATCCAGATCAGTTGTTCAAAACCTGCGAGTCCTATACATTTTATATAAAAAATTAGGCCTCATAACATAGTCATAAGAAACATACTCCAAGTTCAGGCTACTAAGCTTTAGTTATCTATACAGTTATATGTATTTCATTTATAATTCTCTTTATATCTAATTTCTCAGCGATTAGTTACTGTGATATATGTAAACTGTGACTGTGATTTTTATTTATGTTTATGTATCTAACTGCCTCAATAAAAATCTACTCTCAAAAGAAATTTTGACTTGTCCCACATTCCCTAGAGAGGCCATAAAGCAAATTATGTAACATGGTTTTTAAAAATGATTGCCTACGCGAGTTTATTTAATTTCAGCATTGTGAATAACTAAATTTTGGATTCTCTGGAGAGTGTGGAACAAAACACATTTTTTATACACACACACTCAGGGCCACCATCAGGGGGTGACTCCTGTCATGGGGTTCCATGAGGCATGCACAACTATTATTAAAAAAAAATTTTTATTTTTTTTTTACATTTTGGAAGCCACCAGAGGGCACTACAGCAGAGTGCTATTGTGCGTGGGAAATGTCATTACAAGGAGTAAAGCATTAGCATTTAAGAGGATTTCTGAGTGTGCACTAAACCACTCTGCACAGTGTGAGACAGATTTGGCACTTCAGTTTGTACAGTTTGTGCCAGAGTCAGGCGGCAGATCGCTTTCATTTGCAGAGTAGGTAGGACTTACTTATTAAATAAATGTTTTTTATTTATTTGTGCAATTTTGATTGTAACTTCAGTGTGGTAGTTGTATGGTGGGGCCAAAGGTCCATAAAAACAATTTTTTTAGCAATATGCAGCAGTGTATTTATGATTTATTTGACAATGCTGTAGAAATTCTAGATTTAAAACTGTGACGAACCAAGGTTATCCAACCCTGCACCAGTCACTTATTTGGCACAGAAAGGGTTTTCAGCCCCCTATAGCTCAAATGCTGCCACCACTTAAAATGTATTAAAGGGAAAATCTTAAGGAAAACCCCAGACTTTACACATTAACTCTAGAAATACAATTTAGCAGAAAATAACCTAAAATTATACAGTTCTAATATTCCAGTCTCTTTCAGTAAAGTGGTTCAATTATTAGACAAAGGCCAAACTTAATAAAGGAATTATTTATTATGCCAAAAATATTATGCACAATGCATTAATAATAAAAAGTTGTTACAAATAAAATTACACACGCAAACAGTGTTTTAAAATAAAAAGGAGAAAAACAGAATTGAATACTTTACTAGCTTCAAGATCTGCGCCAGGGGAATGGCAAGAAAATGATGGATCCTTACTTCTGTACAGCAGCTCCCCTTGTAAGAATGACAATCTTATTGTTAAAAAATAAGATTCTTAAACCTACTTCTCAGAGATCATGTTGCTTATCCACACCCTCCTGGGCGGGCTAAGAAACCCCACTGTCTTTACAACCTTCAATAGACTAAATTTCTTGCCTGAATTTATACAATCCATTATCATTCCTGCTAGGTAAGAAATTTCTATATTTACATATTTAGAACCTCTTAGTTTTATTGGGAGAACCAGTTTAATATCAAATATGCCATAGGTTGTCATATTTACCTGCCGTTAAGGTTATAACACTTATAACCCACATATGTACATAATATACCAATGTCCTGTCAGTGACCTGGTCAGTTTTTGTAATGAAGGGCCTGTTTTGCATCATGCATTCTATTGACAGCTTAAGCCATAAACTTTATCCTGTGTATCTCTGTGACTAAGAGCTTCAGTGATTTTATGACTCAATGCATACACACTAGCATTTGGTGGCTAGTTAGAGGGTTCTGGCACTTCAAAGAAAATACAAACACAATTCTTCTTGAAAACAAATAACTGTTTTGAGTGCAAGCTACACAAAGTTAACTCGTTAGGAGCTGAATCCTGAGATATTTGTGACAAAAACTATGCAGAAATGTTTCCTCCTCAATACACAAATAGTAGGGGCCATTTTGGCAGATATGATTTTTTTATTTATATATATATTTTAATTACATTCCAGTTTACTGCCTCTTTATGCAAGGACTTTCCGGATGCCAGGAGGCATTGTATCTAAGATTTTTACATCTGTATACAATGTTATACTCTCAGGCTAATATTGCTCTGTGTTTGAAATGAGACTAACTTTACACTGTTCAGTTTACACTACAAGGGGTGAGGGTTTGTGTGTCTGTCTTTGTGCATTTTCTGTAGATGTCTCTTTGAGTGCGTGTATGTATGTCTTTGTGTGTTTTCCGTGGGTGTCTCTGTGTTGGTGTATGTATGTCTTTGTGTGTTTTCTGAGGCTGTCTCTGTGGGTGTTTCCTTTGGTGTATGTGCAAGTTTGTGTTTCAGTTTGTGTGTGTGTGTGTCCATTGTATGTTCCTTTTTAGGACATTTTGACCTTACTACTGATTATTCACATCTTTCTACAGACTTTGAGACTGAGACCTTTCTAGAAGTCACCAATCCACCACTTAAACTTTAAATTATTGTTTAGGCAGTTCAGGGATCTTCCTTTCAGCCACTGCATGCTGTTGTCATCATATAGTTGGCATCTTCCTTCACAAAAAGATAATAAGAATTCCATATTTTTTCTTGTAAATCTCCTTTTTTGACAAAACTTTAGTCTACCTCATTACTTGTCAGGTCAATGTAAACAAGTGCTGATTGTCTGTGTGGGTTTCTGTGTCTGAGATTGTTTGTGTGTTTCTTTGCGTGTCTGCTAGAGTGTCTATAATGTGAATCCTTATGTGTGAGTGTGTGTTTCAGTGTATGAGTGTGTCTGTGTGGGTTTCTGTGTCTGAGATTGTCTGTTTCTTTGCGTGTCTGCTAGAGTGTCTATATGTGAATCCTTATGTGTGAGTGAGTGTGTGTTTCTGTGTTTGTGTGTTACTACTTTTACAACATTTCCAAGTTTGACTACACTTAAGAATAAAGTGCATATACGTTTTAGTCACTTGGTCAAAAATTGCACATGTCAAAGGGGTGGGGGGCCTGATCAATGGTTAACTAAGGGGACCAACATTTCTAGTGGCCGTCCTGCACACACTAAAAAAAACCTGACAAATTTAGAGCTAGATTACGAGTGGAGTGCTAACAGTTATGCGCAAGCAAAAAGGAGTTTATCGCAGGTGTTTGCACTCATTGTGTTTTTCGCTATTACAAGTGCAATTGAAGTTAATACTCATTGGGTTAGCGTGTCCTCAGAGCTCTTTTTATCTGTGTCACAAAACGCATAAAAAATACATTACAAAGTACAGTTACACTCATAATAACACGATCTTATAACAAGTATTTAAAAAAAAATGCACAAAAAAGTTATAAGGGCTCGAAGATATGAGGTCTCACATGTTAGGAAAAAATGCAGGCAAAGGGCTTTAACATTTGAGATACATACATAAATATGTATGTATGTGTGTGTATATATATATATATATATATATATATATATATATATTTATATGTGGGTACATATGTATTTATAAAGTCATGGGCAAAAATATTGGCACCCCTGCATTTCTGTCAGATAATTCACCACTTTGCTCAAAAAATTGTTGCAATTACAAATGTTGAGGGACATTTCTCGTGTTTATTTCTTTTGTTTGTATTGATATGACACAAAAAAGTGGAGAGAAAAAAAGCCAAGTCTCTCACATTCCACGCAAAACTCCAAAAATGGACTGGACAAAATTATTGGCACCTTCTCAAAATTGTAAGAAATAATTGCATTCCAAGTTTGTGATGCTCCTGTAATTTGTAATTAAATTCACCTTTATACATTAACAGGTGCTGACAATATAGAAATCACACCGGCAGCCAGTTAAAATGGTGAAAAATTTACTCAACCTTTCTGTTGTGTGTCTCTGTGTGCCACACTGAGCATGGAGAAGAGAAAGAGCAGCAAAGAATTGTCTGAGGATTTGAGAACATAATATGTGGAAAAGCATGGCCAAGCTCAAGGATACAAGTCCATCTCCAGAGATAAAAAATGATCCTGTGTCCACTGTGCGCAACATTGTCAAGAAGTTTACAGCCCATGGTACAGTAACTAATTTCCCTGGACATGGAAGAAAGAGAAAAATTGATCAAAGATTGCAACGAAGGATTGTTCGAATGGTGGACAAAGAACCTCAATCAACTTCCAGACAAATTCAAGCTGAGCTTTAGTCACAGGGTACAAATATGTCAGATCGCACTATAAGTTGCCATCTGAATGAAAAGGGATGCTATGGTAGGAGACCCAGGAGGACACCACTGTTGACACAGAAACATAAAAAAGTCAGATTGGAGTTTGCCAAAACTTACCTGAGGAAGCCAGAATCCTTTTGGGAGAATGTGCTGTGGACAGATGAAACAAAATTACATCTTTTTGGTAAAGCCCATCATTCTACTGTTTTCAGAAAAAGAAATGAGGCTTTTAAAGAAAAATATACAGTCCCTACAATCAAATATTGGAGGTTCACCGATTTTTTGGGGTTGCTTTGCTGCTTCAGGCACTAGATGTCTTGTGCAGCTATACGGTTGCAGTGGGGCAGATTTCCTGTTAGGAGAAGCATCTTTATTTGTGGTAGAGGGTTACAGGTAAGGTTATGTGAGCTGGGGACTGGGTTTTAGGGGTAAGTGGAAAGGGATAGAGTCAGATTTAGGGCTTTTCTGAATTTGGTGTCAGGGCAGTGAATGTGGATTCAGCTTTTTTGTGATGGTTGAACAGGTTGTTATAAATGAAGCCACTATTGAAAATCTGTTGTATGTAGATTTTACTGTTTCTATAAAAGCTCCATTAAAGGGACATTAAACACTAAATACATGCTAGATAGAATGATGCATTCAAAGAAAAGATTAGTCTGAGAATAATATGTAGATGTATTTTTTAAAGTTTCATTAGCTGTTTAAATATTGACAAAATAAGTGTAAAGTTATGGTGGTCGATTTTCGCACGAGCCTTGTGGCTTGCCGGAAACAGGAGTTAAGAAGCAGCGGTCTTAAGACCGCTGCTCCTTAACTCGTCTGACACCTCTGAGGTGGTGGACTGCAATCATCCTGATCAGATACAATCGGGATGATTGACACCCCCTGGCCGCAAATGTGCAGGGAGCAGTATTGTAATGCGTATGTTGTCGGCATTTAGCAATGTCGGGCTGACATGATTCGCTACAGCGAATTATGTCAGCCCGACATTTATTAAATCAGCCCCTTAGTGTCTATAAAACAATGGGAACTGCCATGTTTTTACTTAGGTTACCTTCTCTGCTTTGACCAATTAGGGACAGTTTTATATAGGTGCTAGAGTGTGCAGCTAATGGCTGTGTGGAATATTAATGTGTTCTGAACTTCCATTTTTAACAGGAACTGAAAAGCTCACAATTTCAGAATGGAATTAGAGGAAAAGGGGAAAAAATAAATAATGAAAGTATATTGCAGAGTTTTTTATATATATGATTTATATTTTTATATTACCATCTCAAAGTGCTTAATGTCCATTTTAAAGTTATTTTGTCACTTACGAAGTGCATATAATGCAAAATCAAGCTTTGAAGAAAAAATGGCTTCGTATTAAGGACAGTAACCTTTTTATACCATGACAAAAATGATCTTAGTTTAAGAATAAACATCACATTAAGAATTCAATCCATTCTCAACATGTATTCAAACACATAAAAAAGATGAATGTCAGGAAAGAAATTTTTTTTTTAATTTAATTTCACTAACCATGGGTGCAGACAAATGTGGTCATCTCAAGGAATCCCATTTCATCAAAGAGAAAAATGATTACAAAGTTTCTTGTCCATGACCAGAATATGTTTGTTTATTTTTTATAAAGGGAGTTAAACATCAGTGACATTCCTAAAATTCATTGCTGGTAAAGGAAACGGGACCTTTGGGATTTGTGAAAGTCATTGACTCAATAATTTAATCTGTAAATCTTGTCTGAATGATGATTAAATGTGCCCTTGTTGGTAATATAAATGAAAGCAGGGTATCAAAACATTTTAATAGGGTTGCAAAAAAATACAAAATATAACATTTAAAAAAATATACAACAACAAACCACTAGTAGGTAAGCTCTTTAGAAGTTAATCTACACACTTTCAACAAAATCTTTTTATCTTCTATTTCTATGCAACTACAGTTTTATGCAAGAGTTTGAGCAGTTCTGACCAAATACCATATTTTGTTGGGTATTTGTTTAAGTGAAGAAAAAGTTAACGTAACTCGGCTGTGAGCAGTGAACTTAAACTTGAAATATTTGTGCACTTTTTAATGTACATTTTCTGTTTATTTGTTGTTGTTTTTTTAATAATTATATTGAGGTTTAACATAATTGACAAAGAAGTAAAGAGCTTGCCAAACACATGAAAATAGGTTCTCAGATGTACATATAGTGAACAAAGTGCAGCAAATAACAAACATAGCTAACATATATATCTACATGACAAATAGTTTAATACTCAGACCAGCATCCTCAATAATCATCTCTACTTAAGTTGTACCAAGGGTAAAACAGAAAAAAAAACTAAATCGTTTTGTCACATCTTTCTTGACACTATCCATAACTCTCGTTAAAGTGTCTTGTTTATAACAATCTTGCATATAAAACCGGGGTATTTCAATTTAATAATTCCTATTTACCAAACAATTCCAGATTTCCCAGTAAGCATCTAACTTAGCTTGTGCCCTATTTATTTGTTGAATTTAAAGGGATACTAAACCCAAATGTTTTGTTTCCTGATTCAGATAGAGCATGCAATTTTAAGCAACTTTCTAATTTACTCCTATTGTCAATTTTTCTTTGTTCTCTTGTTATCTTTATTTGAAAAATAAGGCATCTAAGCTAAGGTGCCAGCCAATTTTTGGTTCAGACCCTGGACAGCATTTGTCCACCAATCAGCAGAGTTGTGAACGGATAATGGGCCAGCTTCTAAACTTACATTCTTGCTTTTCAAATAAAGATAGCAAGAATGAATAAAGATTGATATTAGGAGTAAATTAGAAAGTTGCTTAAAATTGCATGCTCTATTTGAATCATGAAAGATAAAATTTGGGTTCAGTGTCCCTTTAATTTATTGAATAAAAAAAAATAAAACAGTAAATATGGCATGTGCAAAAATCTGGTCAATAGTGATTTCTTTGTAAAATCTCAGAATCTTAGCTGTCTAAATTTACTTATTAGGCCTTGATCTAAGTCTAGTGGTGACAGTTCCAGAGCTTAATAGATTCTCTGACTCTTGAAACCTCCCAGGGGGTTGTGCTTTCACTCAACAACCACACACTCCTCCAAGCAGCTTACTGGGGATCATGAAATTAAGGTAAATGACTCTTACAAAGCAGAATCATGTATCTTCATTACACTGGCTATCACGGTACTTCCATTTTTCTGCAAAAAAGATATCTAAACACTTTCTGCTTTCATTTTCCACTGCCTAAAATCTGATTAAGAAAATCAGTAATGGAAGACAGCACTCACAAACACCTCATGCACAGAATCCAGGAGCTGCCACCTCTAATACACAAAATAAAACAATGATTCCAGCCTCTTATTTAATTACAATGGATCTTTATTTATGATACTACATGGGGTCCAAAGTAAAAAAAGTTTCTGCCCAGTTATAAAGGACAATTTTAAATAAATAAATAAGAGGCTGGAATACTATTTTATTTTAGCTAATATCCCCCAGTCAGTATAGAAATTGAAGATGTAAAAAGGTTGGCTATTTCAACAAGACAGTTATCTAGAACACACCTGCAAATGAACTACTTAAAAAAAAACAAGCAATTAAAGTTTTCAAATGTCCTTCTAAGTCCCAAGACTTGAAAAGCATTGACAGCTAAGTGTTGAGCACAAACAAGCTGAAGAATACGGGCCCCATGTCAATTTGAGAACCTGTCCACCCAGCTTCCATCTATGGGGCTACGGACCCTGTACATTCACTGCCTGAATGTATCATTAGACACCCACTTGAGTGTGTAATGCTGCACAAAGGGCCTCTCAATCACCCCAAGTGAGCGTGTTTGGGGTGATTTCAATACCTCATCTCAGAGGTGAGGAAGAGTGTAAGAAGCAGCGGTCTAGTTGTATAGCTGGAAGCAGGCTAGCACATGCAGGGGCTAAAAAGCAGCTTACCCTGCTTAGTACATTGAGCCCTATTTCTGAACTAGAAGTATTCTGTAAGGAAGAGTAGTCATCTGTGTTTGCCAAGGAGTTGTTAATAAGTACTGGCTGCAAGGGAGTCCAGAGTTTTACAAATGCCACATTTACTGGGGGTTTTTTTCTGATCATTTAAATGTAACAAGAAGCAGTAATTGTGCAGTAATATGTGAAGAAACATTTTAAGTTTAAAGGTACAGTAAAGTCAAAATTAAGCTTTCATGGTTTAGATAGAACATGCGTCTTTTTTTTCCTTTATAATCATCCTATACTATAAAAGGCCAAGTGTGTTTGTCCAAAGCTGTCATGCGCAGTAGAGACAGCACGAGGACAAACACACCTGGCCTTGGATTCCCTACCTGATCTGCCAACTGCGGCGAGAAGAAGTGGGCGTTTATAGGGCGTGGACTAGCGTGAAGACCCGTGAAGGGGCCGTGAAAGGCCGTGGAGAGAGCTCAAACAGCTCAAAAGAGAGAAGAGGGGGGAGAGAGAGATCAAGAGGGGAGAAAGAGACAGGGGAGAGAGAAAGAGGGGAGATGTGGAGAGAGAGAGAGGAGAGAGAGAAAGAGAGAGGGGGGAGAGAGAGACAGAGGGGGGAGATATAGAGAGAGGGGAGAGAAAGAGGTGAGAGAGAGAGAGGGGGGAGAGAGAGGAGAGAAAGAGAGGGGGGAGATGGGGAGAGAGAGAGATACAGAGGGGGGAGATAGAGACCGAGGGGGGAGATAGAGAGAGAGAGGGGAGAGAGAGAGAGTTAGAGAGGGGAGATAGGGGGAGAGAGAAAGAGAGAGAGAGGGGAGAGAGAAAGAGAGAGGGGAGTGAGAGAGAGGGGAGAGAAGTGTTCTGTTCATTATAGAAATGTTCTGTTACCACTAAAACCTCTCTAATTTTTGCTGAGGAATTCTGTGAAATTAAAAATCCTGCTTGGTCTCTATTTATAATATTAGATAATAGCTCTTGTAGTCTTTTTGCCAGGATTGGCATGAAAACCTTATAGTCGGCGTTTAATAAGGCTATTGGCCTGTATGACTCTCTTTGAGCTGGATCTTTCCCCCCTTTAAGGATAAGGGTTGTAAATGAAGCTGAAAAAGCTTTCGGTACCGGTTCTCCTTTGATATACATAGCATTGTATAAATTACAGAGGTGGGGCGCGATTTCTAAAGACAAACTCTTATAAAATTCATTTGGTAGGCCGTCCGGCCCTGAGGCTTTGTTAGTAGCAGATTCAAAGATCACTTTCTCTATTTCCTCCACCATTATCGGGGCATTAAGAGTCTGTATTGATTCTACAGTTACCTTGGAGCAACCGATTTTGCTCCAGAAATCCGCTGCCTGCGTTAAGTCAGATTTCTCTTGTAAGGTGTATCCAGACCACGGATCATCCATTACTTGTGGGATATTCTCATTCCCAACAGGAAGTTGCAAGAGGACACCCACAGCAGAGCTGTCTATATAGCTCCTCCCCTCACTACCATATCCAGTCATTCTCTTGCAACTCTCAACAAGCATGGAGGTAGTAAGAAATAAGTGGTGAAATGTAGCTGTTATTTTGCTTCAATCAAGAGTTTATTATTTTTAAATAGTACCGGAGTTGTGCTATTTTGTTCCAGGCAGGAAAAAAGAAGAATCTGCCTGGGATTTCTATGATCTTAGCAGGTTGTAACTAAGATCCATTGCTGTTCTCACACATGTCTGAAGAGAGAGATAACTTCAGCGGGGGAATGGCGTGCAGGTTATCCTGCTATGAGGTATGTGCAGTTAATATTTTTCTAGAAGATGAAATGAAGGCTAGAAAATGCTGTTGATACCAAATTTATGTAAGGTAAGCCTGAATACAGTGATTTAATAGCGACTGGTATCATGCTTACTTTCTGAGGTAAAACTCTTTTATATTTACAATATAAAACGTTTGCTGGCATGTTTAAACGTTTTTATATATACTTTGGTGATAAAACTTTATTGGGGCCTAGTTTTTTTCCACATGGCTGGCTTAAATTTGCCTAGAAACAGTTCCCTGAGGCTTTCCACTGTGTTACTATGAGTGGGAGGGGCTTGGTTTAGTGCTTTTTTGTGCATTAACTATTACAGACTGAGACATCCAGGAGTTCCCTGAATGCTACAGGACATCTCTAAAGGGCTTTTAGGCTTCCAAAATCATTTGTTGGGGAAGGTAGGCCCACAGTAAGGCTGTGGCAGTTTGGTGTGACTGTTAAAAAACGTCTATCGTTTTTTTGATTCGGTTTTTGAACTAAGGGGTTAATCATCCATTTGCAAGTAAGTGCAATGCTCTGTTAGCTTATTATACACACTGTAAAAATTTTGTTTGATTTACTGCCTTTTTTCAGTGATTTAATAGCGACTGGTATCATGCTTACTTTCTGAGGTAAAACTCTTTTATATTTACAATATAAAACGTTTGCTGGCATGTTTAAACGTTTTTATATATACTTTGGTGATAAAACTTTATTGGGGCCTAGTTTTTTTCCACATGGCTGGCTTAAATTTGCCTAGAAACAGTTCCCTGAGGCTTTCCACTGTGTTACTATGAGTGGGAGGGGCCTAGTTTAGTGCTTTTTTGTGCATTAACTATTACAGACTGAGACATCCAGGAGTTCCCTAAATGCTACAGGACATCTCTAAAGGGCTTTTAGGCTTCCAAAATAGTTTGTTGGGGAAGGTAGGCCCACAGTAAGGCTGTGGCAGTTTGGTGTGACTGTTAAAAAACGTCTATATCGTTTTTTTGATCCGGTTTTTGAACTAAGGGGTTAATCATCCATTTGCAAGTGGGTGCAATGCTCTGTTAGCTTATTATACACACTGTAAAAAATTTGTTTGATTTACTGCCTTTTTTCACTGTTTTTCAAATTCTGACAAAATTTGTTTCTCTTAAAGGCACAGTACCGTTTTTTATATTTGCTTGTTAACTTGATTTAAAGTGTTTTCCAAGCTTGATAGTCTCATTGCTAGTCTGTATAAACATGTCTGACATAGAGGAAACTCCTTGTTCATTATGTTTAAAAGCCATGATGGAACCCCCTCTTAGAATGTGTACCAAATGTACTGATTTCACTTTAAGCAATAAAGATCATATTCTGTCTTTAAAAAATTTATCACCAGAGGAATCTGACGAGGGGGAAGTTATGCCGACTAACTCTCCCCACGTGTCAGATCCTTTGACTCCCGCTCAAGGGACTCACGCTCAAATGGCGCCAAGTATATCCAGGGCACCCATAGCGTTTACTTTACAAGACATGGTGGCAGTCATGGATAATACACTGTCAGCGGTATTAGCCAGACTACCTGTATTTAGAGGAAAGCGAGATAGCTCTGGAGTTAGACAAAATACAGAGCATACTGACGCTTTAAGAACCATGTCTGATACTGCCTCACAATATGCAGAAGCTGAAGAAGGAGAGCTTCTTTCTGTGGGTGATATTTCTGACTCAGGGAAGAGGATGCAACCTGATTCTGATATCTCTACATTTAAATTTAAGCTTGAACACCTCCGCGTGTTACTCAGGGAGGTTTTAGCTGCTCTGAATGACTGTGATACAATTGCAGTGCCAGAGAAATTGTGTAGACTGGATAAATACTATGCAGTGCCGGTGTGTACTGATGTTTCTCCAATACCTAAAAGGTTTACAGAAATGGGAATGGGATAGACCAGGTGTGCCGTTCTCTCCCCCTCCTATTTTTAGAAAAATGTTTCCAATAGACGCCACCACACGGGACTTATGGCAGACAGTTCCTAAGGTGGAGGGAGCAGTTTCTACTCTAGCAAAGCGTACTACTATCCCTGTCGAGGACAGTTGTGCTTTCTTAGATCCAATGGATAAAAAGTTAGAGGGTTACCTTAAGAAAATGTTTATTCAACAAGGTTTTATCCTACAGCCCCTTGCATGCATTGCGCCTGTCACTGCTGCTGTGGCCTTCTGGTTTGAGTCTCTGGAAGAGGCTTTACAGGTAGCGACTCCATTGGATGAAATACTTGACAAGCTTAGAGCACTTAAGCTAGCCAATTATTTTGTTTCTGATGCCATTGTTCATTTGACTAAACTATCGGCTAAGAATTCTGGTTTTGCTTTCCAGGCGCGCAGAGCGCTATGGCTTAAATCATGGTCAGCTTACGTTACTTCAAAATCGAAGCTGCTTAACATTCCCTTCAAGGGGCAGACCCTATTCAGGCCTGGTTTGAAGGAGATTATTGCTGATATCACTGGAGGAAAAGGTCATGCCCTTCCTCAGGATAGGTCCAAACCAAGGGCCAAACAGTCTAATTTTCGTGCCTTTCAAAACTTCAAGGCAAGTGCGGCATCAACTTCCTCTAATGCAAAACAAGAGGGAACTTTTGCTCAGTCTAAGACGGTCTGGAGACCTAACCAGACCTGGAACAAGGGTAAGCAGGCCAAAAAACCTGCTGCTGCCTCTAAGACAGCATGAAGGAACAGCCCCCTATCCGGTAATGGATCTAGTAGGGGGCAGACTTTCGCTCTTCGCCCAGGCGTGGGCAAGAGATGTCCAGGATCCCTGGACGTTGGAAATTATATCCCAGGGATATCTTCTGCACTTCAAGGCTTCCCCCCCAAAAGGGAGATTTCACTTTTCACAATTATCTGCAAACCAGATAAAGAGAGAGGCATTCTTACACTGTGTACAAGACCTCCTAGTTATGGGAGTGATCCATCCAGTCCCAAAGGAGGAACAGGGACAGGGATTTTACTCAAATCTGTTTGTGGTTCCCAAAAAAGAGGGAACCTTCAGACCAATTTTGGATCTAAAGATCTTAAACAAATTCCTCAGAGTTCCATCATTCAAGATGGAGACTATTCGTACCATCCTACCTATGATCCAGGAGGGTCAATACATGACTACAGTGGATTTAAAGGATGCTTATCTGCACATTCCGATACACAAAGATCATCATCGGTTTCTCAGGTTTGCCTTCTTAGACAGGCACTGCCAGTTTGTAGCTCTTCCCTTTGGGTTAGCTACAGCCCCAATAATTTTTACAAAGGTTCTGGGGTCACTTCTGGCGGTCCTAAGGCCACGGGGCATAGAAGTGGCCCCTTTATTTAGACGACATCCTGATTCAGGCGTCAAACTTCCAAATTGCCAAGTCTCATACGGACATAGTGTTGGCATTTCTGAGGTCGCATGGGTGGAAGGTGAACGAGAAAAAGAGTTCTCTATCCCCCTCACAAGAGTTTCCTTCCTAGATTCTGTAGAAATGAAAATTTACCTGATGGAGTCCAGGTTATCAAAACTTCTAAATTCCTGCCGTGTTCTTTATTCCATTCCTCGCCCTTCGGTGGCTCTGTGCATGGAAGTAATCGGCTTAATGGTAGCGGCAATGGACATAGTGCCATTTGCACGCCTACATCTCAGACCACTGCAACTATGCATGCTCAGTCAGTGGAATGGGGATTACACAGATTTGTCCCCTTTACTGAATCTGGACCAAGAGACCAGGGATTCTCTTCTCTGGTGGCTATCTCGGGCCCATCTGTCCAAAGGTATGACCTTTCGCAGGACAGATTGGACAATTGTAATGACAGATGCCAGCCTTCTAGGTTGGGGTGCAGTCTGGAACTCCCTGAAGGCTCAGGGATTGTGGACTCAGGAGAAGTCACTCCTTCCAATAAACATTCTGGAACTAAGAGCGATATTCAATGCTCTTCAGGCTTGGCCTCATCTAGAAACAATGAGGTTCATCAGATTTCAGTCGGACAACATCACGACTGTGGCTTACATCAACCATCAAGGGGGAACAAGGAGTTCCCTAGCGATGTTAGAAGTCTCAAAGATAATTCGCTGGGCAGAGATTCCCTCTTGCCACCTATCAGCTATCCATATCCCAGGTGTAGAGAACTGGGAGGCGGATTTTCTAAGTCGTCAGACTTTTCATCCGGGAGAGTGGAAACCCCATCCGGAGGTGTTTGCACAATTGGTTCTTCGTTGGGACGAACCAGAACTGGATCTCATGGCGTCTCGCCAGAACGCCAAGCTTCCTTGTTACGGATCCAGGTCCAGGGACCCCAAGGCAACGCTGATAGATGCTCTAGCAGAGCCTTGGTCCTTCAACCTGGTTTATGTGTTTCCACCATTTCCTCTGCTCCCTCGTCTGATTGCCAAAGTCAAGCAGGAGAGAGCATTGGTGATCTTGATAGCGCCTGCGTGGCCACGCAGGACTTGGTATGCAGATCTGGTGGACATGTCATCCTTTCCACCAGGGACTCTGCCGCTGAGACAGGACCTTCTACTTCAAGGTCCTTTCAACCATCCAAATCTAATTCTCTGAGGCTGACTGCCTGGAGATTGAACGCTCGATTTTATCAAAGCGTGGTTTCTCCGAGTCAGTCATTGATACCTTGATTCAGGCACGGAAGCCTGTCACCAGGAAAATCTATTATAAAATATGGCGTAAATATCTTTATTGGTGTGAATCTAAGGGCTACTCATGGAGTAAGGTCAAGATTCCCAGGATATTATCTTTTCTCCAAGAAGGATTGTCAGCTAGTTCCTTAAAGGGACAGATTTCTGCGCTATCTATTCTTTTGCACAAGTGTCTGGCGGATGCCCCAGGCGTTCAGGCATTTTGTCAGGCTTTAGTTAGAATCAAGCCTGTGTTTAAACCTGTTGCTCCACCTTGGAGCTTAAATTTGGTTCTTAAAGTTCTTCAGGGGGTTCCGTTTAAAACCTCTTCATTCCATAGATATCAAACTTTTATCTTGGAAAGTTCTTTTCTTTCATGTAATTAGCAAGAGTCCATGAGCTAGTGATGTATGGGATATACATTCCTACCAGGAGGGGCAAAGTTTCCCAAACCTTAAAATGCCTATAAATACACCCCTCACCACACCCACAATTCAGTTTTACAAACTTTGCCTCCCATGGAGGTGGTGAAGTAAGTTTGTGCTAGATTCTACGTTGATATGCGCTTCGCAGCAGGCTGGAGCCCGGTTTTCCTCTCAGAGTGCAGTGAATGTCAGAGGGATGTGAAGAGAGTATTGCCTATTTGAATACAATGGTCTTCCTCTAGGGGATCTATTTCATAGGTTCTCTTTTATCGGTCATAGAGATTTCTTCTCCTACCTCCCTTTTCAGATCGACGATATACTCTTATATACCATTACCTCTACTGATTCTCGTTTCAGTACTGGTTTGGCTATCTGCTATATGTAGATGAGTGTCTTAGGGTAAGTAAGTCTTATTTTATTTATGACACTCTAAGCTATGGTTGGGCACTTTATATGTAAAGTTCTAAATATATGTGTTTAAACTTATATTTGCCATGATTCAGGATAATCAGTATTCCTTCTTTCAGACAGTCAGTTTCATTATTTGGGATAATGCATATGAATAAATATTTTTTTTCTTACCGTAAAAAATTTTCAATTGACTTTTTTTCCCTGTGGGCTGTTAGGCTCGCAGGGGCTGAAAATGCTTCAATTTATTGCGTCAAACTTTTTTGGCGCAAAATTTTGTCATTTCCGGCACCCTAATTGACGCCGGAAGTTTGTTCGTGGTTGCGTCATTTTTGACGTATATGTGTTTCAACCTTTTTTTGCGCCAAAAATGTGGGCGTCGTTTTTTTCGGCGTCACAGGATGTGGCGTCATACTTGGCGCCAAAAAATATGGGCGTTGTACTTGGCGCCAATAATGTGGGCGTCATACTTGGCGCCAAAAAATGTGGGGTCATTTTTGTCTCCACCTTTTTTCACATTATTTCAGTCTCACTTTTTCATTGCTTCTGGTTGCTAGAGGCTTGTTTATTTGGCATTTTTTCCCATTCCTGAAACTGTCATTTAAGGAATTTGATAATTTTGCTTTATATGTTGTTGTTTTTTCTATTACATATTGCAAGATATTTCGTATACTGTTCCTGAATCAGAACATGCTAACGGATTCCTGTTGACTGATATCAGTCCTACCAAAGCTAAGTTAATT
The DNA here is from genome assembly GCF_027579735.1 of Bombina bombina. Taxonomy (NCBI): domain Eukaryota; kingdom Metazoa; phylum Chordata; class Amphibia; order Anura; family Bombinatoridae; genus Bombina; species Bombina bombina. The sequence goes on along the minus strand of NC_069502.1, from coordinate 194,813,485 downwards.
TATTTTAATGTTATGAATGTTTATCTTTAGCTATGGTTTGTAATAAGTTATCATGATAAACTTTTACATGCAGAATCTATTAGTATTTATGCTTTATATATTGCTATTCTTTTTTACATCTTATGTACAAGATATACTTAGAAATTTATAAGAATATTTTTCTGATTCTATGTTAAAGGCTTTGTCTGACATTGCGCCTTCTAATAAAAATTTTTAGGTCTTTTTCAAACTTCTTTTTTAGATGATGAAGTTTCAAATGACCAACATACTGAATTATCCTTCTCTGATGATGTTTTTTCTCATTCAGAATTTTCTTCATCGGATATTGACACTAACAAATATACTTTTTTATTTTTATTAGAGTACATTTGTTCTTTGTTGAAAAGGTGTTGATTATTTTGAATATTGAGGTAACTTGTTCTTTTTCAAGACTAGCTGCTTATTTAATCTTCTGTGTTTTCAGAGGTTTTATTCCAGTTCCTGATACTAGGGAATGGAATAGGCTGAGAATTTTCTTTTATTCCTTTTCAAGGGTTTTAAATTATATTCATTGCCGGCAGTTAATTTCAGTTTTGAGGGTTCCCCAATTTAATGGGGCTATCTCTACTCCTGCTAAATATGCTATTATTTCTATAGCAAAATAGTATTTATTTTCCTTTAGATGGTTGTATCTTATTTAAGGAAAATTATTTATTTTCAGGTATTTTTCTTGGTTACTTCCATTAAGGCCAGACCTTATATCTTAACATTCGTTTTTTTCATCAGGAATTCAAATTATTAATTTGATGGTATGAAAATGTAACGCTTAGTACTTAGTCATAGAAGTTTCTCTGACTCAGTGATTAATACTATATTGCAGGCTCGTAAATCTATGTCTAGTAAGATTTATTATCGAGTTTGGAAGATTTACATCTCATGATGCTCTTCTTATGAATTCTCTTGGCATTCTTTTAGAATTCCTAGGATTTTATAGTTTCTGCATAAATTTTTTGTCTGCATGTTCCTTGAAAGGACAAATCTCTGCTTTTCCTGTGCTGTTTTACAGTAAGAATTGCTAATCTTTCTGATATTCATTGTTTTGTTCAGGCTTTGATCAAGCCTGTCATTAAGCCAATTTCTCCTCCTTGGAGTCTTAATTTAGTTCTGAAGGCTTTACAGACTCTTCTGTTTGAGCATATGTTTTCTTTGGACATTAATTACTTTCATGGAAAGTATTGTTCTTTTTTGACATCTCTTCAGCTAGATCAGTTTTTGAATGATCTGTTCTTTCTTGTGAATCTCCTTTTTCTGATTTTTCATCAGGATAAGGTGGTTTTTGCTTTCCTCCTTTCAATTTTTACCTAAAGTTGTGAATTCTAACAACATTAGTAGAAGAATTATTGTCCCTTCCTTGTGTCCTAATCCTAAGAATTCTTTGGTAAGATTCTTACATTCTTTGGATGTGGTAAGAGTTTTTGAAATATTATGTTGAAGCTACTCAGATTTCAGACAGACTTCTAGTCTATTTGTTATCTTTTCTGGTCTTAGGAAAGGTCAGAAGGCTTCTGCCATTTCTTTGGCATCTTGGTTAAGGTTTTGTTTCATCATGCTTATTTGGAGTCGGGTTAATCCCCGTCTCAGAGGATTACGGCTCATTCTACTAGGTCAGTTTCTACTTCCTGGACTTTTAAGAATGACGCTTCTGTTGGTCAGATTTGCAAAGCAATGACTTGGTCTTCTTTGCATACTTTTACTAAATTCTACCATTTTGATGTTTTCTCTTCTTCAGAAGCAGTTTTGGTAGAATGGTTCTTCATGCAGCTGTTTCAGTTTGATTCTTCTGCTTATAGTTTCAGTTTTTTTCATTATAAAAATTGAAACTTTTGATTTGGGTAGTGGATTATTTTTTCAGCGGAATTGTCTGGGTTTTTTTTTTATCCCTCCCTCTCTAGTGACTCTTGCGTGGAAGTTCCACATCTTGGGTATCTGCTATCCCATACGCCACTAGCTCATGGACTCATGCTAATTACATGAAAGAAAACATAATTTATGTAAGAACTTACCTGATAAATTCATTTCTTTCATATTAGCAAGAGTCCATGAGGCCCACCCTTTTTTTGTGGTGGTTATGATTTTTTGTATAAAGCACAATTATTCCAATTCCTTATTTTTGATGCTTTCGCTCCTTCTTATCACCCCACTTCTTGGCTATTCGTTAAACTGAATTGTGGGTGTGGTGAGGGGTGTATTTATAGGCATTTTAAGGTTTGGGAAACTTTGCCCCTCCTGGTAGGAATGTATATCCCATACGTCACTAGCTCATGGACTCTTGCTAATATGAAAGAAATGAATTTATTACATAAATTATGTTTTTTTGGTAGCTATTTCCTCGGCTCGTAGAGTTTCCGAGTTATCTGCCTTACAATGTGATTCTCCTTATCTGTTCTTCCATGCAGTTCTGTGTACCAAACCTGGGTTTTTACCAAAGGTGGTATCTAATAAGAATATCAATCAAGAGATTGTTGTTCCATCTTTGTGTTCTAATCCTTCTTCAAAGAAGGAGTGTCTATTACACAATCTGGACGTGGTTCGTGCTTTAAAGTTTTACTAACGCTACTAAAGATTTTCGTCAAACATCTGCTTTGTTTGTTGTCTACTCTGGACAGAGGAGAGCTCAAAAGGCTTCGGCAACCTCTCTTTCTTTTTGGCTAAGAAGCATAATCCGCTTAGCCTATGAGACTGCTGGCCAGCAGCCTCCAGAAAGGATTACAGCTCATTCTACTAGAGCTGTGGCTTCCACATGGGCCTTTAAAAATGAGGCTTCTGTTGAACAGATTTGCAAGGCGGCGACTTGGTCTTCGCTTCATACTTTTTCAAAATTCTACAAATTTGATACTTTTGCTTCTTCGGAGGCTATTTTTGGGAGAAAGGTTTTACAGGCAGTGGTACCTTCCGTTTAAGTACCTGCCTTGTCCCTCCCTTCATCCGTGTACTTTAGCTTTGGTATTGGTATCCCACAAGTAATGGATGATCCATGGACTGGATACACCTTACGGGAGAAAACATAATTTATGCTTACCTGATAAATTTATTTCTCTTGTGGTGTATCCAGTCCACGGCTCGCCCTGTCATTTTAAGGCAGGTATTTTTTACTTTTAAACTACAGTCACCACTGCACCCTATGGTTTCTCCTTTCTCTGCTTGTTTTCAGTCGAATGACTAGATATGGTAGTGAGGGGAGGAGCTATATAGACATCTCTGCTGTGGGTGTCCTCTTGCAACTTCCTGTTGGGAATGAGAATATCCCACAAGTAATGGATGATCCGTGGACTGGATACACCACAAGAGAAATAAATTTATTAGGTAAGCATAAATTGTGTTTTTCTAGCGGTATATATCTCTTGATAGTATTTGGCCATTTCCTCGTAAATATCTATATTCTCCATAAGAAGCTTCCCGTTTACAAGAAGTTTCTCAATAAATGATGACTTTTTGTCACTTTTAACCAATTTGGCAAGTAATTTACCGGATTTGTTTCCGTATCTGTATAGTTTAGATTTCAGTTTTAAATCTATTTGGGTTACTCTATAAATTGCAAATGTATCTTTATCATTTTTTGCTTGAATATAACTTGCCCAATTAGCCGGATTTTTTGTCATGAGAAGACGATTGTATGAGTTAATCACTGCGTTGTTTAACTCTTTTCTCTTAGTCTTAGTTTCTTGCTTATCATTGCATTATAGGCAATAATTTCGCCTTTAATAACCGCTTTTGCCGCTTCCCAAAGAATCAGAGGGTGGTCCCAGTATTCCCGATTGCACTGAATATAGTCCTCAAATTGAATCTTCAGCTGAGTCTTGAATTTTGAATCAGATGCTAAGAAGGAGGGGAAGTGGAAACGCAAAGAGCTTGATCTGGAGACTGTCAATTGGAAGTCCAGAGAGATTGGTCCGTGGTCAGAGAGGAAGATAGGTAATATCTTTGCTCTTGCTTTGGCTGTACACAATCTTTCATCAATTAAGAAAAAATCGATTCTAGACATAGTCTTGTGTGTTTTGGATAAGCACGTGAATTCTCTGGCATCAGGGTTCTGAATCCTCCATATATCTCTAATATTCAAATTTTGCTTAATTTTAGCCAATAGTTTAGTTTCTAAGTTATCTTTTTTATTCTTTTTATGTTTTGCGTCTTCCCTTAGCCTATCCAGAGGGCAATGAGGAGCCATGTTAAAATCGCCTCCAAGAATTAGATAACTTTCCATAAAGGAAAGGATTTTGGCTTGCAGCTGATTCCAGAATTCTGGATCGATAACATTAGGTGCATATATATTGCAAAATGAAAAAATTAAATTGTCAATTTTAATCTTCAAAAGTATGAATCTCCCCTCTGGATCTGCTAAAACCTGTAAGATTTTTGCTTTTAGCCTTTTCCCCATCAGTATAGCTACCCCTCTTCTCCTACCAATACCTGATGAGCCATAAACTTCTTTCACCCATCCCTTTTTGAGCTTCAGCGTTTCCTCCAGAGTTAGGTGTGTTTCCTGTAGGAAAAGTATGTCAGACTCAAGCCGTCTTGCATGGGTTAGAATCGTTTTCCTTTTAATGGGAGTCGAAATACCCCCCACATTCCAGGAGAATACCTTAAAATTGGCCACTGTATTGATCATTCAGCCAAGGAGGGGAAGGCGAGAGAGAAGAAGAGAGAGAGAGAGAGGGAAGAGAAAAGAAAAAAGGAAAAAAAAGGAAGTAGAATTCTACACATTCTAACATACTCTTATATTTGTGTTTGTCAACCTTATCCATAGAAATTTTTTACTACTCCTGAGTGTTCCATTGTCGCAGCAATTTTTCTGCCTCTTGTGGGTTGTCAAAAAAATGAGCCTCCCCTCTGACATATATTTTCAATTTGGAGGGGTAAATAATTAAGGCCTGATAGCCTTGTTGAATACATTTTGTACAGATTGGGGCCAGGTTCCTTCTCTTAGTCGCTTTTTCCGCTGAATAATCCTGAAATAAAAGAATTTTATTTTCCTTGTATGTTATCGGCTGATTTTTGCGAAAATATTCGAGCATTGTGACCTTATCTTGAAAGTTAAGTAGCTTCGCTATGATAGGTCTGGGTCTGCTACCCTCCTGCCTATCAGCTATTAGCCTCCCCATTCTATGTATCCTCTCAACTACTATCTGTGGATGATTGGGAGGGATTTTAAGAAGCTGTACTAATACTTCAGGAATGAAAACGCTCAAGTCTTTCGATTGACCCCCCCTCAGGTACCCCTATGATGCGAATATTATTCCGCCTAGAGCGGTTTTCCAGGTCTTCAATTTTACTCTGTAATTTAGAGATAATTGCATTGTGGGATTCAAGGTTAGATCCCTGAGCTGAAGCGAGATCTTCCAAGTCGGATACTCTCTGTTCAGCTTCGTCCAGTCTGTTAGAAAATAATTTTATCTCATGCCTAAGTAAATTAATATCTTGTTTGATCTCAGACCTTAATGCATCAAATTTAGGGGTTAAAGCCTCTGAGATGCTAGACACTAAAGCCTGTACATTGGTTAATTTGTTTATTGGCGGAATGAGAGCTGCAGCCATAGATATTTCAGTAGGTGCTTCAGCAGTAGCTTTTGTCCTCCTTTCTCTCTGTTTGGCTGCCATGGCTGGCGAAGGAGTCCGGGAGTGAGAGTGAAAAAATGTATCCATATGCCGTGAAAACTAGTGAGTGGCCCAATTACGTATATCCAATCACCTCGTGCCTAAACGTACAGGGCCCTAATAACATAGGTGCAACAAGAAAGAAAAGAAAAAAGAGAGAGAGAGAAAAAAAAAAAAGGGAGCCCAACACCCCAGTGCTAGTGACGAAGCCCTGGATTAATATTATTATGACCAGGGAAAACCAATGTGAATAAGACCTGGAGCAAGAGAAAAAAAAAAAAAAAAACCCGAAAAAACTAAGACCTAGATTTGGAGTTTGGCGGTAGCCGTGAAAACCAGCGTTAGAGGCTCCTAACGCTGGTTTTAGGCTACCACCGGTATTTGGAGTCACTCAAAATAGGGTCTAATGCTCACTTTTCAGCCGCGACTTTTCCATACCGCAGATCCCCTTACGTAAATTGCGTATCCTATCTTTTCAATGGGATTTTTATAACTCCGGTATTTAGAGTCGTTTCTGAAGTGAGCGTTAGACATCTAATGACAAAACTCCAGCCGCAGGAAAAAAGTCAGTAGTTAAGAGCTTTCTGGGCTAACGCCGGTTTCTAAAGCTCTTAACTACTGTACTCTAAAGTACACTAACACCCATAAACTACCTATGCACCCCTAAACCGAGGTCCTCCCACATCGCCGACACTCTAATACATTTTTTTAACCCCTAATCTGCCGACCGCCACCTACGTTATCCTTATGTACCCCTAATCTGCTCCCCCTAACACCGCCGACCCCTGTATTATATTTATTAACCCCTAATCTGCCCCCCTCAACGTCGCCTCCATCTGCCTACACTTATTAACCCCTAATCTGCCGACCGCAAAGCACCGCCAACAAAGTTATCCTTATGTACCCCTAATCTGCTGCCCTTAACACCGCCGACCCCTATATTATATTTATTAATCCCTAATCTGCCCCCCACAACGTCGCCTCCACCTGCCTACACTTATTAACCCCTAATCTGCCGAGCGGACTTGAGCGCTACTATAATAAAGTTATTAACCCCTAATCCGCATCACTAACCCTATAATAAATAGTATTAACCCCTAATCTGCCCTCCCTAACATCGCCGACACCTAACTTCAATTATTAACCCATAATCTGCCGACCGGAGCTCACCGCTACTCTAATAAATGTATTAACCCCTAAAGCTAAGTCTAACCCTAACACTAACACCCCCCTAAATTAAATATAATTTACATCTAACGAAATTAATTAACTCTTATTAAATAAATTATTCCTATTTAAAGATAAATTCTTACCTGTAAAATAAATCCTAATATAGCTACAATATAAATTATGATTGTATTGTAGCTATTTTAGGATTAATATTTATTTTACAGGCAACTTTGTAATTATTTTAACCAGGTACAATAGCTATTAAATAGTTAAGAACTATTTAATAGCTAAAATAGTTAAAATAATTACAAAATTACCTGTAAAATAAATACTAACCTAAGTTACAATTAAACCTAACACTACACTATCAATAAATTAATTAAATAAACTACCTACAATTACCTACAATTAACCTAACACTACACTATCAATAAATTAATTAAATACAATTCCTACAAATAAATACAATTAAATAAACTAGCTAAAGTACAAAAAATAAAAAAGAACTAAGTTACAAAAAAATAAAAAAATATTTACAAACATAAGAAAAATATTACAACAATTTTAAACTAATTACACCTACTCTAAGCCCCCTAATAAAACAACAAAGCCCCCCAAAATAAAAAATGCCCTACCCTATTCTAAATTACTAAAGTTAAAAGCTCTTTTACCTTACCAGCCCTGAACAGGGCCCTTTGCGGGGCATGCCCCAAGAAGTTCAGCTCTTTTGCCTGTAAAAAAAAACATACAATACCCCCCCCCCAACATTACAACCCACCACCCACATACCCCTAATCTAACCCAAACCCCCCTTAAATAAACCTAACACTAAGCCCCTGAAGATCTTCCTACCTTGTCTTCACCTCACCGGGTATCACCGATCGGTCCTGGCTCCGATATCTTCATCCAACCCAAGCGGGGGCTAGACATCCACTGAAGAAGTCCAGAAGAGGGTCCAAAGTCTTCATCCTATCCGGGAAGAAGAGGCGATCCAGACCGGCAACCATCTTGATCCAAGCGGCATCTTCTATCTTCATCCGATGACGACCGGCTCCATCCTGAAGACCTCCACCGCGGACCCATCTTCTTCCGGCGACGTCCAACTGAAGAATGACGGTTCCTTTAAGGGACGTCATCCAAGATGGCGTCCCTCGAATTCCGATTGGCTGATAGGATTCTATCAGCCAATCGGAATTAAGGTAGGAATATTCTGATTGGCTGATGGAATCAGCCAATCAGAATCAAGTTCAATACGATTGGCTGATCCAATCAGCCAATCAGATTGAGCTCGCATTCTATTGGCTGATCGGAACAGCCAATAGAATGCGAGCTCAATCTGATTGGCTGATTGGATCAGCCAATCGGATTGAACTTGATTCTGATTGGCTGATTCCATCAGCCAATCAGAATATTCCTACCTTAATTCCGATTGGCTGATAGAATCCTAATTTTCAATTTCAAACATACATATGACAAGTGAGAAAAAAAGCGATGTATTACAACATCAGGGTTTCTTATGATTCATAATTTTTCTAAAAACAAGAGAGTAGCAGTTTGTTACCCCTGATTTTTCTTCTCTCTTTTTCCCTCTTCTTTCTACAAATTGTTCACTGTATCTATTGGTGTGCGCGGTGGTCACTAATTCAGATAATCAAAATTTTAAGAAAGGCTCAACCTTCCACAGTATAAACAAGTGAGACAGTTACCCTTCTTCTCTAATGTAGGACAGAAAACAAAAAAAGATCTATGGGAGATCTATCCCTTCCTAAACTTCCTGTTATTACCAGAATTGATAACGAGTTATTTGACACAGTAGCTATATCAACTTACTTTTGTAATTTATACAAAGTCAATTTAACAATGAGCTTTCATATATAAGCACATATACATCAAATGGGAGAAGAGCAGTAAAGTACCCCCTCAAAATAGCTTAATATTCAGAGCTTTACTAGGGGAGAAAGTGTCAGTTAGTTACCCCTGTCAAGGTCGTCCGCTTATAGTCGCTATCTTAGCAAAGGCAGCTTAATGACAAATTTTAAATTATTATGCCTTACATACAAAAATGCATAGGTTAATAGCTCTAAACGGGTTAGCAATTTTACCAATTCTTTCCCTTTTTTCTTTCCATTTCCCCTTCTCCTATCCTTCCCCCCTTCTTTCTTCCTCTTCTTGACTAATTTGATGACTATCAGCAATTACATTTGTAAATTAGCAAGATCAGTTAGGTACTGAGTTTTCAATTTCAAGCACCTAAACATATATGAACCAATTGAAAAATAAAAGCAGTATTTTACAACACCAAAGTAGCTATTTTTTTTCAAGTCTTGGTAATAAACAAAACAATAGAAGTTTGTTATCTCTTTTTTTTCTTTTTACAATCTGCTTAGTATATTTTATGGTCAGAGAAAAAAAAAAGGGGGTTTCTAAGAAATGGGGATAATATACAGTGGAGATGTACCAGTTTCCCAATACAATTTTATATGTTATTAGCAGGGAATTAATTATATTCACTTATGTTGAAATGCTGTCATTCACATCCTGCAAAGGCCAGTGTAGTTTACAATGATCATACAATCGCTCCTATTTAAAGAAAAAAAGAAAAAGGTGATTAACGCAAGCATAATTGGAAGTCCTGTAGGCAAACATACAATTTTGACCGGTGTCTGATTCCTTCCTTTTTAAATACAAAAAGAAGGAATTTCTATTGGCATGGAATTAACCCCTGAGTTGCTCAACAGTTCTAGAGATTGAGCTAATTTCAGTTTTTCCTTCTTGCTTCTTTTGTGGGCATTTGAGCCTTCTTTAATGGAGAAGGGTGTTTATAGTTTACCAGTTAACCTTGTGTGTTCTTAATTACAACTGTGGAGCCAATTAATAAGTCCAATGTAGAATCCACCTTCTTTGATCTTTATTACCTCAGTTCTATTTTGGAAGGTACTGAAAAGCACTTTTCTTCTCACAGTTTTATCAAAACTGAGGGAAATCTTTAAGTTCCAGCCAAACTTTTAGCAATAAGCAATTAATCAGGTGCTCAGAAAAGGTTACATGGAATAAATTCCTTTTTCCTTTTTTCCTGCTTCTGTCTTGTCCCATATTACCAATTATCACTTTCTGTTACTACTTGTAACTTTTTTTACTCTTTTCTCTCACCCGACAAACTTTGTAGATTTAACTTGCAATTTTATTCAGGGAAAATATGGCTTGTGTTTTATTTCCCAATTAAACTATCATATGTTTCACTTCTCTCAACTGGCTCAGAGTTTCTTATGTCTTTATGAAACTTTTTCCCCTCTCACCACCCAGCAAATGCAAACAAACATCCAGAATAAAGGAAAGCCTTTGTGTCACTCATCCCCTTGCTCTCAGCACTTTCGGCGTTCTGTGATCCTACAGTTTGATCCACAGCGGGTCAACCTCCTCCCGCGCAGCAACGGTGGCGGAGGAGGGCTTCAGCTGCCGACTATCCCCTCTAGATTCCTCAGCAAGAGTGCACAGGACCGTAAGCCCCATCAATCAGCTGGCCAGCTCAGCGCCAGACTCACCTCCTCCCACGCAGCACCGGTGGGGGAGTAGGGAACCAGTCGCACGGCCCCACACAGAGCCGGCGGGGAAGACAGCGGTGAAAACAGAGATCCTCTCTGGTCACAGCACACAGCGTTCCTTTATCTGTACCGGCTAGGAAGGTGAGTGAGCTGTTTGCTAGGGTCAGGGGAGTATTCAGAGGAGAGAAGGACTCTCTCAGTTCAGCGCAGCGGACCTTTTCACAACCATGTTTCTTCTCAATTAAAGTCGCAGGCGAGAAGAAGACTTTATAAAAGTATGCCTGTCTTGCATTAGGTGTTATTATATATAAGATTGCAATTTATTCCAGGCTGAAGGGTCTCAGTACAGTGGGGTGGAAATTCACTGTCTATGTTCCGGTAGCGTTGGATCTTGCTGTTGGATAGCTGCCTCAATTTCTCAGGGCTTGGTGCATGAAACCACCACCAGTAGCTGTGGGACTGGAGTACAAGCACTTAGCTACCTGTGCTAAGCTCCTCCTCCGGAACCTAGAACATGCGTCTTTAAACAACTTTCCACTTTTTTTCTATTAACAAATATGCTTTGATCTGTTGGTATCCACTCAGGATCTTAGGAGAGTGCACCTGTCATTTTAGTACTTTATGGCAATAGTGTTGGCAATAATGTTTGTAGCAATGTTATGCAGTGTTGCAAACACTGCTGCCATAGAGTTCTAAAGACTTGTGCACTCTATTAACACATAAATATATATGTATATAAGCATATACATATATATTTACAGGGAACACACAGTTCTCATAGACTGCAATGTAAAGGCACTTTTCAGTGCCGTTTTTTTTCTAACACCCCACAGCCGACAACTTTAGCCCCCAAAAACTGCTGATGTGGCACTGAGGGGAACACTGATACAGGTGGTTTTGGAAATATAGACTAAGGAGCTGAAGTTTAAATTGAGGCTTCTTGGTGACCTCAGCCCAACTCCTGACTGGGACAAACAATGTCAACTCATCACCTGCATATTCAGTTTGCCTCATTGTACTCTTTATTTTTATTTTTGTGGACATAGATGACCCTTTCTAGCTACTGATGATGCTGCTACTAGTTCTATTACCAATGGGCCTTGCATATTTCCTACTCCTGGTGGACATGTTATTGCCTCCTACAGCAGATGCTGAAGATGACCCTGCCGCTGGTGCTGCTGCTGCTACTCCTCTAGTTAGCTGAGCCAGAGCAAAAGACAATGGCCTTGAAAAGAATGTTTGACTCTTTGAGAAAGAGGCAACAGTGCTTGTCCAACTTCCGCTCATTAGACAAGTATAATTAGACACAGACTCTGCACTGGTAGTGATGGTGCTGGTGAAAGTGGTACTACTAGTGGTGGTTGGAGCAGGAAGCCTAATACCTTCTAATTGAATAACAATATCATTACAGAATAATATAATTGCTATTAGCTACTAGTTGTTTGTTGGTGGGCTGTCATTACAGGCACCTGTTTAGGAGAGTGATTTCCATTCCAGCTGCAGTAAGATGTGTGGTATCTTTAAGGAGGCCTAGAAGATCAATTAGGCCTTAATTGTAGTAGTTTATATAAGCTTTCTGTTTGTAGCATGAATTGGCTTGTGTATTGAGTTTCTGTCCTCTTACTCTGGCAGTTTGTTATTTGGATATAGTTTGTAGGTACTGATTAAAGTACTAGAGAGAGTTAAGCAACCAAGTTTAATCTCATTGCGCTCTTACCCCTAGTTCCTGCTTTGTTACTGTGTTTATTTTACAGTGTTCCAGTAAGGGTTTGTGGTGAGTTGGGCCTCTCAGCAATTTATCCCAACTTGTATTTTGGGACAACAGTATTCCACCTTATGCCCCCACTAATACATGAATTATTGCATTAGCACTATATGTTAGCTTTATGCATGTACTGTGTGAAATAGCCACTGAGAATGTTTTGTTATTATATATTTTAAACCCAATTAAAAATGTAAGATACTAGAGTGCTAAATGAAAAAGCAGAGCCTTTAGAGCTTTAGAGATCTGCCAGGAGCCCACATTGCCCCCAAAGCAATAACAAATATCACTTTAAATAGCTGAGGGGTGCACTACTGTACTATGATATACAGTATGTAATACAGATAATGTACTAGTAACAGTATAAGCAACAGGCATTCACTGTGTGCACTATAACCAGCCACTGAGAGATTATTTATTATCATTATAATATATTTTACACAAAAATAAAAAGGTATGCTACTAACTACTATAGTGCTATAGAGCAATCTGCCAGGAGCCCACACTGCCCTCACTGCAATAACAAATATTGTTTCAATTAGATGAGAAATATACCATACTACTATACTGTATATGTAATACATATATATTAGCAGCAACAGTATAGGCAACAGGCATACACTGTGTGCAACTGTGCAATATAGCCAGCCATTGATACTATGGTGCTGTAGGGAGCCTATAGCAAACCACCAGGCACCCAATGTGCCCCCACTGCAATAACAAATATAATTTCAATTAGATGGGCCATATACCAGAATACAATATATGTAATACAGATAGTATACTAGTAACTGAACAGAAATGCACTACTGTGCAATATACCCAGCCATTATTGTTATTATTGTTATAAATTTAACACCCAAACTAAAAGGTATGCTGCTAACTACTATGGTGCTAGAGAGCCTATAGAACAATCTGCCAGGAGACCACAGTGCCCCCACTGCAATAACAAGTATAGTTCAATGAGATGACACCATAACAACAATATATGTATTACATATAGTATTATAACTGTATAGGTAACAGGCATGCACTACTGTGCAATATAGCCAGCCACTGAGAAATTATTGTTATTATTGTTGTTATATATTTTACATTTAAATTAAAAGGTACGCTACTATGGTGCTAGTGAGCCTATACCAAACTGTGAGAAACAGTGCCCCTAATGCAATAATAAATACGAATACAATTTTTTCTGAAGCCTAATGCACATGTATACTATTCTCCCTCAGGTGCAGGAAGGTCAGTTAACATTGATTGTATACCTATAAGATGTATATCCACACATCCCTATTTACAAGGATCATGTGAAATCTCCCTTCCTAGACAAGCATTACCAGTTTGTGGCTCTTCCCTTCAGTCTCACCACAGTCCCCAGAGTATTCACCAAAGGGTTTTGGGCCTTATTGATGGTAGAGTGCAGTCAGGTTATTTAAGTGGCATAATATCTTTAAAAAAAATTCTGGTCCAAGGTCCCGTCTTCCAACAGGTGGTAAATCTTCACAGACATGGTTTGTGCATAAATCTAACACTAAGCTCTCTGGATATAATCACTCGAGTTTCCTTCATGGGGTCTATAATATACTCAGTGCCCATAATGACATCTATGTCAGAAGAGTGCAGACAAAAGCTTCAGGCAGTTTTGTCCAGGTTACTGCTCATCCAACTGTGGCTCAGTTCATGGAGGTAGTGGGGGTTGATGGTTGTCGCCTATTATGTGGTTCACTTTTCAAGATTTCTCTCTTTGACGTCAATTGAACAGGGATTACAGTTGCTTGTCTCCCTGGATAAGCTAATGATACATTCCCTGGACTGGTGGCAGAATCACCACTTCATTGTTCAGGAAACCTCCTTTTAGGGGCCACATTTGAAAGTCTTCTTTACAGATGTCAGCCTAGATATGGGGGATGCCTTGGAATCTCTGGTGGCACAAGGAGTTTGGTCTCCTTGAGAGGCAAGGTTACCAATAAATATTCTGGAACTCCAAATAGTGTTCAAGGCTCTTTAGAGTTTGCTTCTAATTAGAAGCAGTGTCACAGTAGTGGTTTATTTCAATCATCTGAGAGAAACACACAATACCTTGGGGAAAGAGCGATCTCTGCCCTTTATGTTCCTAGAGTCAACAACTGGAAGGTCATTAACAACTTCTACCCAGTAATGACCCTTGCATCATGAGGTTTTCAACCAGATTGTGAGACCCTGGGGAATGCAAGATATAGATCTGATTGCCTCTTAAATGAACCATTCAACCATTTGTCCGCAAAAGCAATTTTTAGAGTAGGTTTTTTGATAGCCTTTTTTTTGGGCTAGTATTTTTTTTTTTTGGGGGGGGGGGCTAAATCACTTTAGGGCAATGCCCTACAAAAAGCCCTTCTAAGGGCTATAGTTTAGTGTTATTATATTATATATATATATATTATGTATTATTTTGTATTTTGGGGTGTTTTTTAAAGTGCGGCTTTAGATTTAAAATAGGCATAACTGTTTTTTTAATGATAAGTTTTTTATTTTCTTTAATGGTAGCTTTTTATGTAATGTTAGTTTTTTTTTCAGGTAAGGTTAGGTTTTTTACTTAGGGGGTGTAAGGTTAGGGGGGTAGCTAGTAAGGGGGGGTTAGATGTTAGTGGGTATTTTGCAATATGGGTTGAGGTGGTTTAGGAGATAATAGTTAAGAGGGGTATTTTGAGATGGGGTTGTAGCATTTATGGGTTAATAGTGTAGATGGGTATTTTGTGATGGGGGTTGTGACGGTTTTTGGGGGTTAATAATGTAGACGGGTATTTTGCAATGTGGGGATGTGGTGATTTAGGGGTTAGAGTAGTTTAGTGCAACTGTTTCCTCTGGGCAACTAAACATTCAGGTCCTGTAAAAAGTTTGAGCTTTAAATGGAATTGCATTAGAGCAATCAAATTTACGTTCAACTTGTAATATGAGCAGACATTGCCGCTCAATGCTGCCCATAGACAATATGAGAATCGTAAATTATTATGAGTTTTCATAAACAAATTTGCGGTAATTTAAACAGTGTGCCTCTTAGAATATGTATTTGAGAGTAAAAAAGACAGCAATTTCACGTTTACGCCCCTCAATAGTGCTCCACAATCTAGCCCATAGATTGTAACCTATCCAGCCAAGTGTTTTCCCTGAATTTAATCCATTGTCATCTATATTATGGGAGATGTAGATTTCTTCACTGGTCCACATTACTTTTGCCCTGAGTGACTAGAAGCTGAGTATAATATTTTAATTGTTTTAATGTAATGTTAATTGAAAAAACAACAACTGTAATTTCCTTTTGCTTGATGAGTTAAATCAGGTGTCTTGAAAACATAACTATATCTAGATCAGGGGTTTCTGAACTGGAGCAAAGGTGATATAATCAGCTAATTAGTAAACATGGTTATTAACCTGCTCTCACCCAAGGTAATCCTGAAAATCTGGCCTGTTAGAGAGGACAGGTTTAAAAACTCCTGATCTAGCCAAAGTAAATGTGAGTAAGCATTTGGCTTAAAAGTCATTTGTTTAAGAATTTCCATTATGTTAATTTTGTTTAATTGATATAACAATTAATAAAGGACTAATAAATTGTCACAAACATTCTGAATTTTACAAAAAATCACCCTATTGAATATTTGCATTTATATTAATGCTTCTATTATTTAGTTTAGATGTTAGATGACTAACATTTATTTATGTATGTTTTGGATTTTTCACATTTCTCATTTATTTTGTTATTTTATCTTTTAATTTGACGAAGATCGTGGAGATTTTAGAGTCAAATACATAAGGTGACCCATAGCATTAGCAGTTATTGTAAATATCTAATGGGAATCCATGTATGAAAATATCCATGTGCTCAGTGTATACAACATTTCTGTGATACTTATGTTTTCTCCACTAGATGTCATGAAATAATTATCTCATTAACTAACAGGAGTGTTTACTGTTTTGTGATTGGTAATTATAAAGTACTATTATGTATTTAAACATGGAAGTGCTGCTATGTATTTAAATGGTGATGGGCTTTTACCAACATTGCTGAAGGTTGTCTAGAGACTAGAAACATTTTAAATTCAGTTTTATTTTTTTTACAGTGCTAAATCTACCATGAGTCCCAGTGGAATCATAGAACTAAGGTGGTATTTGACAGGGGATGCACCAGGGCTGAGCTAATGGGGCTGCTTAAGATTTAATGCACCCAAGTGCATCTTGTGACTAGCCTCACACTGTAGGACTAGCTATTTTCTACTCTCCCATGCTCTGGGTCACAAACAACACAAGGAGCAGCAGCACTTGTCCAGATAAACCAGGTAAATTTATTGAGGTACAGAGAAACTGAAACACAACGTTTCGGAGCTAAGCCCTTAATCATGTAAACACTTTGAGGCATATTTAAGAAATGTCTTGCAGACCTGATCGGACAGTGCAGATCAGGTCCGCAAGACATCGCTGAATGCGGAGAGCATTATGCTCTCCGCATTTAACATTGCATCAGCAGCTCACAAGAGCTGCTGGTACAACGCCACCCCCTGCAGACTCGCGGCCGCCAGCAGGGGTGTGTCAATCAACCCGATCGTGCTAGATCGGGTTGAATTGTTGCGATTCCTGTCCGCCTGCTCAGAGCAGGCGGACAGGGTTATGGAGCAGCGGTCTTTGTGACCACTGCTTCATAACTGCTGTTGTGGCGAGTCTTCAGACTCGCCAGAAACACGGGCCGTCAAGCTCCTTTCGGAGCTTGATAGATAGGCCCCTTTTGGTATTACCTGCACCACTACTTTTACACAACAGGTGTATAATTTACCAGGTGCACATTACATCATCATTACACATTCTTATTAACAACACCCTCTACTGGTCAGGTCAACACATTATATCTTCAATACATCCCATACAAAATGCATACCCAAAAAACTAAATAAAACAGTTAGAAAATGAAACCACCCCCAAAAAATAAACACTGATATCACTCTGCAAAAATATATTATAACCCTTCACAGAAAAAGGGACCAATTGAGTTCATGATTTAAACCACTAGGATGCATGGTATTCAATTTAAAAATCCAAAAGGCTTCACGTCTCTTCAGGATCATCTTCCTATTACCCCCTCTCCTGGGTCTCTTTACTTGAAATTTAAGTTGAGATATGTGGTGTCCTGTCTGAACAAAATTATTTGAAACTAGGGCATCTAAGGCCTAGATTTAGAGTTCGGCGGTAGCCGTGAAAACCAGCGTTAGAGGCTCCTAACGCTGGTTTTGGCCGCCCGCTGGTATTTGGAGTCAGTGATTAAAGGGTCTAACGCTCACTTTTCAGCCGCGACTTTTCCATACCGCAGATCCCCTTACGTCAATTGCGTATCCTATCTTTTCAATGGGATCTTTCTAACGCCGGTATTTAGAGTAGTTTCTGAAGTGAGCGTTAGACATCTAACGACAAAACTCCAGCCGCCGGAAAATAGCAGGAGTTAAGAGCTTTCTGGGCTAACGCCGGTTCATAAAGCTCTTAACTACTGTACCCTAAAGTACACTAACACCCATAAACTACCTATGTACCCCTAAACCGAGGTCCCCCCACATCGCCGCCACTCGATTAAAATTTTTTAACCCCTAATCTGCCGACCGCCACCTACGTTATACTTATGTACCCCTAATCTGCTGCCCCTAACCCCGCCGACCCCTGTATTACATTTATTAACCCCTAACCTGCCCCCCACAACGTCGCCGCCAGCTACTTACAATAATTAACCCCTAATCTTCCGACCGCAAAGCGCCGCCACCTACGTTATCCTTATGTACCCCTAATCTGCTGCCCCTAACACCGCCGACCCCTATATTATATTTATTAACCCCTAATCTGCCCCCCTCAACATCGCCGACACCTGCCTACACTTATTAACCCCTAATCTGCCGAGCGGACCTGAGCGCTACTATAATAAAGTTATTAACCCCTAATCCGCCTCACTAACCCTATCATAAATAGTATTAACCCCTAATCTGCCCTCCCTAACATCGCCGACACCTACCTTCAATTATTAACCCCTAATCTGACGACCGGAGCTCATCGCTACTATAATAAATGGATTAACCCCTAAAGCTAAGTCTAACCCTAACACTAACACCCCCCTAACTTAAATATAATTTACATCTAACGAAATTAATTAACTCTTATTAAATAACTTATTCATATTTAAAGCTAAATACTTACCTGTAAAATAAACCCTAATATAGCTACAATATAAATTATAATTAAATTATAGCTATTTTAGGATTAATATTTATTTTACAGGCAACTTTGTAATTATTTTAACCAGGTACAATAGCTATTTAATAGTTACCTAGTTAAAATAATAACAAATTTACCTGTAAAATAAATCCTAACCTAAGATATAATTAAACCTAACACTACCCTATCAATAAATTAATTAAATAAACTACCTACAATTACCTACAATTAACCTAACACTACACTATCAATAAATTAATTAAACACAATTCCTACAAATAAATACAATTAAATAAACTAGCTAAAGTACAAAAAATGAAAAAGAACTAAGTTACAAAAAATAAAAAAATATTTACAAACATCAGAAAATTATTACAACAATTTTAAACTAATTACACCTACTCTAAGCCCCCTAATAAAATAACAAAGACCCCCAAAATAAAAAATTCCCTACCCTATTCTAAATTAAAAAAGTTAAAAGCTCTTTTACCTTACCAGCCCTGAACAGGGCCCTTTGCGGGGCATGCCCCAAGAATTTCAGCTCTTTTGCCTGTAAAAAAAACACATACAATACCCCCCCCCAACATTACAACCCACCACCCACATACCCCTAATCTAACCCAAACCCCCCTTAAATAAACCTAACACTAAGCCCCTGAAGATCTTCCTACCTTGTCTTCACCATCCAGGTATCACCGATCCGTCCTGGCTCCAACATCTTCATCCAACCCAAGCGGGGCTTGGCGATCCATCATCCGGTGGCTGAAGAGGTCCAGAAGAGGCTCCAAAGTCTTCCTCCTATCCGGCAAGAAGAGGACATCCGGACCGGCAAACATCTTCTCCAAGCGGCATCTTCGATCTTCTTGCATCCGGTGCGGAGCGGGTCCATCTTGAAGCAGGCGACGCGGATCCATCCTCTTCTTCCGTTGTCTCCCGACGAATGACGGTTCCTTTAAGGGACGTCATCCAAGATGGCGTCCCTTGAATTCCGATTGGCTGATAGGATTCTATCAGCCAATCGGAATTAAGGTAGGAATATTCTGATTGGCTGATGGAATCCTAATTAAGGTAGGAATATTCTGATTGGCTGATGGAATCAGCCAATCAGAATCAAGCTCAATCCTATTGGCTGATCCAATCAGCCAATCAGATTGAGCTCGCATTCTATTGGCTGATCGGAACAGCCAATAGAATGCGAGCTCAATCTGATTGGCTGATTGGATCAGCCAATCGGAGTGAACTTGATTCTGATTGGCTGATTCCATCAGCCAGTCAGAATATTCCTACCTTAATTCCGATTGGCTGATAGAATCCTATCAGCCACTCGGAATTCAAGGGACGCCATCTTGGATGACGTCCCTTAAAGGAACCGTCATTCGTCGGGAGACAACGGAAGAAGAGGATGGATCCGCGTCGCCTGCTTCAAGATGGACCCGCTCCGCACCAGATGCAAGAAGATCGAAGATGCCGCTTGGAGAAGATGTTTGCCGGTCCGGATGTCCTCTTCTTGCCGGATAGGAGGAAGACTTTGGAGCCTCTTCTGGACCTCTTCAGCCACCGGATGATGGATCGCCAACCCCCGCTTGGGTTGGATGAAGATGTTGGAGCCAGGACGGATCGGTGATACCTGGATGGTGAAGACAAGGTAGGAAGATCTTCAGGGGCTTAGTGTTAGGTTTATTTAAGGGGGGTTTGGGTTAGATTAGGGGTATGTGGGTGGTGGGTTGTAATGTTGGGGGGGGTATTGTATGTGTTTTTTTTACAGGCAAAAGAGCTGAAATTCTTGGGGCATGCCCCGCAAAGGCCCCTGTTCAGGGCTGGTAAGGTAAAAGAGCTTTTAACTTTTTTAATTTAGAATAGGGTAGGGAATTTTTTATTTTGGGGGTCTTTGTTATTTTATTAGGGGGCTTAGAGTAGGTGTAATTAGTTTAAAATTGTTGTAATAATTTTCTGATGTTTGTAAATATTTTTTTATTTTTTGTAACTTAGTTCTTTTTTATTTTTTGTACTTTAGCTAGTTTATTTAATTGTATTTATTTGTAGGAATTGTGTTTAATTAATTTATTGATAGTGTAGTGTTAGGTTAATTGTAGGTAGTTTATTTAATTAATTTATTGATAGGGTAGTGTTAGGTTTAATTATATCTTAGGTTAGGATTTATTTTACAGGTAAATTTGTTATTATTTTAACTAGGTAACTATTAAATAGTTCTTAACTATTTAATAGCTATTGTACCTGGTTAAAATAATTACAAAGTTGCCTGTAAAATAAATATTAATCCTAAAATAGCTATAATATAATTATAATTTATATTGTAGCTATATTAGGATTTATTTTACAGGTAAGTATTTAGCTTTAAATAGGAATAAATTATTTAATAAGAGTTAATTAATTTCGTTAGATGTAAATTATATTTAAGTTAGGGGGGTGTTAGTGTTAGGGTTAGACTTAGCTTTAGGGGTTAATCCATTTATTATAGTAGCGATGAGCTCCGGTCGTCAGATTAGGGGTTAATAATTGAAGTTAGGTGTCGGCGATGTTAGGGAGGGCAGATTAGGGGTTAATACTATTTATGATAGGGTTAGTGAGGCGGGTTAGGGGTTAATAACTTTATTATAGTAGCGGTGCGGTCCGCTCGGCAGATTAGGGGTTAATAAGTGTAGGCAGGTGTCGGCGACGTTGTGGGGGGCAGATTAGGGGTTAATAAATATAATCTAGGGGTCGGCGATGTTAGGGCAGCAGATTAGGGGTACATAGGGATAACGTAGGTTGCGGCGGTTTACGGAGTGCCAGATTAGGGGTTAAAAAAAATATGCAGGGGTCAGCGATAGCGGGAGCGGCAGATTAGGGGTTAATAAGTGTAAGGTTAGGGGTGTTTAGACTCGGGGTACATGTTAGAGTGTTAGGTGCAGACGTAGGAAGTGTTTCCCCATAGGAAACAATGGGGCTGTGTTAGGAGCTGAACGCTGCTTTTTTGCAGGTGTTAGGTTTTTTTTCAGCTCAAACAGCCCCATTGTTTCCTATGGGGATATCGTGCACGAGCACGTTTTTGAGGCTGGCCGCGTCCGTAAGCAACTCTGGTATCGAGAGTTGCATTTGCGGTAAAAATGCTCTACGCTCCTTTTTTGGAGCCTAACGCAGCATTTGTTTGAACTCTCGATACCAGAGTTAAATTTATGGTGCGGCCAGAAAAAAGCCCGCGGAGCGTTAACAGCCCATCTACCGCCAAACTCCAAATCTAGGCCTAAGTCTCCCTAATATTTGATTTGTGTTGGTTCAAGCGTTCCCTAGCATTTCTAGTCCACATATATTAGGCCACACGTGCATTTAATTAAATAAATAATGTATTCAGAGTTACATGTGAGATAATGATTTATCTTAAATTCCCTACGTGCGTGGGGATGATAGAAATGTTTTCCTTTATTTATATTACTGCAACATCCAAGACATGAATAACACCCCTTATTCTTTGTAGTAATATATCCAGTTTTATCTCCCTTAGTGGTACCTATGTCAGTCCTGACTAGTTGGTCCCTAAGAGAGGAGGCCCTCCTATAAGCTGGCATTGGCATACTTGGAATTCCAACACTGAAGGATTGCATCCTTTCAGAATATCCCAGTGTTTTTTTTTTTAAACTTTTTTATTTATTCCATGCACACCACGTCATCAACAAAATAATATGTCAAAAAGAAAAACAACAAAAAAAACAAGCAACAATTCTTGGAAGACGCAGCTTCCCTGATTACAATGACATTCGTAGGAGACACAGCTCCTACTCTTCACCTCTACCTTAGCTGAATTATTCTGTTACAAAATTGACAATGTAGTATCTTTCTTTACAACACCAGGATTACTCTTACAGAGAAACTCAATAAACATATACGTTCTTTTGCGATGTTAAACTAAACATGTTATTTAAATCCAGCAAAGTTTACATATTAACCTCACACAGAAAAAAATAACCAAACAAGGCTATGGAAATTCACCTCTGTACCTTTACATAAAACTTAACCTAATTATTCCCCAGGATCCTGATCAGCCTGAAGGACAAGAAAAACAACCAAGCAGGGCTGCATGCAAAAAACCTATCTGTCCTTGCCATTAATCTTTACTTACTTTTATTTCAAGCTCAAGAACCTGCTCTAAGTGACTTAATTCAGCTCAACAAAAACAAATAAGACCTTTAATAGATTAAAACCCTAAAGCAGTCGTCTTATTTACTCATATCACAAAAAGAAGACAAAAACGGAGAGAAAAAAAAAGTCCCAGATGCCAGTCTGACCACACCCTCCGAATGGAAATTCTTCATAACCAATCTGAGGGAAGAACTTCCTCTGCCACCAGTGTTATAAAAAACATCTTATTTTTCAGGGGCACAACAAATTGAACCTGTAACGCCAAAGGCCATGATAAAATTACTTTCTTCCATTTGTTGAAAAATATTCTAAATACCTTTTCCGATGCTCGTACTAAATGCTGTCTTTCTATAATCATTTGTAATTTTATATTATTTATAAACTCACTCAAGCTAGGGGCATCAGGGGATCTCCACTTCTGGAATATCAAATATCGCGCTGCCAGAATGACCATATTAGTTAGCTGTCTACCACCTGTCGAACTGCCATAGTCTTTGACATATATAATAAAAAAGAAGAAAAAAACGGAAAAAAAAAACCCAGCATCCTATATCTGATCAAGCATCTCACTGCAATATATTATATTATATACAGTATCTACACCTTTCTCAATGCAATATTTTTTAGCTTCTTCTACAGTATTCAAAACAAGAGTGTTCCCTTCTGAATTCATAACTGCTATTTTAGCCGGATACCTCAAATTTGCCTTAATTCCAGCTTTAATTAAACTCGTGCAAACAGGAGCCATTGCCTTCCTTTTTGAGGATGTCTCTACCGAGAAATCCTGGAACATATATATTTGTTTAGTGCCTATCTTAAATTCCGGGATTTTACTATAATGTCTCATTATCTGTATTTTATCCTGAAAATTTTAATATTTTATCACTATCATCCTTGGACGTGAGCTACCATCTTGATGTCTCTTAGCACTTCCTATCCTATGTGCTCTTTCCACCTGAATTATTTCTCATATTTGCATCCCTAGTAGTTGCGGTAGAGTGGTTGAACCGAATAGTACCAGATCTTCATGTTCACTACCTTTGGGCAGTCCTACAATACGGATATTATTTCTGCGCAATCTATCTTCTAAATCATCAATTTTAGCTGGATTGTTTTTATCTTATCTTCATAATTTGTCCAATTTACCTCATGTGAATTTAGTATATCCTGTACATCTGATACTCTCTCTTCAACCTCCAAAATTCTATTCGAAAATGATCTAATTTCTGTCGAAAGAGTAGCTATCTCTTTTTTAACAGATTCAAATTGAGGTAATATCAATTCGGCTAGTTGATTCAATGTCAGTTGTTTTTCTGGGCTTATTGCCGGTAAATCAGTAGTAACCTCTAGTCCTATCTCTTGTGGCGTTTTAACCTACTTGTCTCTCTTAGTTGGCATGGCGGCAGACCTAGTTTTAAGGTTAGGTATGAATTTTTCCATAGGATATGAATGTGTTGTGTGGTTGTGGAGAAAAAAAAAAAAGGGGGACAGGGGGTGCTAAGTGGTAAAAGAAGTTTGAGTGTACAAATTATATTAGTGATATTCCAACTTAATGGGGTGAAGGTAGGGGGTTCCCCCTAGAAGAACCTTATCATAGACCAGTGTGATTTACTAACTTATACTTGTGTTTATATGGGAATTTATCAAAATATATAAAATACAGGTCTCACTGCCAATGCCAATTTCTGTTGGCCTTCCCCAAAGTAACTTCTCAAAATACCAAGCATACTCTATTCCATTATTACACAGGATATGGCAGTTTACTCAATACAATGTCCAGTCATCCTCTTACTGTTGTAATTGCGGTAATAATTCTAGCCAAAAAACATATAAAGTAGGTATCATTTAAACTCAGACTCTTTCAATGACCCAGACACAGCTCCAATTCTTTGTGTTTTCACAACCTTCTACTCAAAACAAAAGAGCTTGTTTAGGGCAGTGTGGAAGAAATCTACTTCACAGTCTGCTTCACTTCACATCCTTTCTGAGTGACTATCATCTCCTTTAATGTTTGCCCTGCTGAGTCTTAATATACTAGCTAAGCTATATTACCAATACCTACACCCCTCTTCCCCCTCCAGCAACACAGAGGGCTAATAATAGAAACAGCCAAAATTAACCATTGGCAAATAGCTTAGTCTGAAACAAAATATCATACATATAGAGGGAGAATAACACACAAAAAAAAACAAGCAAAAAAAAAAAAAGAACAGAAAGAAAAATAGTACATCAGCACATTAGACATTTACATATTAATGACTCTCTTATCATTGCTTCAGTTTTAACTTCACAGTGAGTCCTTAGTACACTTCTTCTGGTACTTAAATAGTCTAGTAACCCTCCAGAAATTGGACCAAACTGCATATACTTAGGAGAGTTCAATTATGCCCAGTAAGAAACTTAATCAAATTGCAGCTTCTGCGTGTAACCGCTGTGTGAGGGTGATACTGAAAGGAAAAGAATATTTCTAGCAAGCCATAGACCACATTTCTTTCCTTGTCCTTTCTCTTCCTCACCCTTTTCTGCCAGGGACCTTGATCTGCCAACCAAAGCTTTATATTGTGTTAGTATATAGTTATTTACATGACTTACTGCGTCAGCAATAACTCCTCTGCTAAGGGCAAGGTGTTTCTATCAGTACTTATGCATAGCCCACTCCAAGGCGGCTTATAGGCTTTCTGCCATGTATAGATACGAGTCCCATCTATTTTGTCAATTCAATTCAGGCAAATTTAAAAAGATGCTTCCTCCTCCCTTGGAAATTTGAGGTTTACGCTGAAAGACAGAGGTGTAACTTATATTTTCAGCATAGGATAGCCCCCTCTGTAAGTATGCATTTGCTCTCAGTAAGCACTTCTTATTTAGCCCCAGCACCTTCCGCTAGTTCCTTTCAGACCAAAGGGTAATCAAATCAAAAGTTCCTTTAGCACGCACACGTGTTACGGCACTGAAACGCCCCGTGCTACAGGCGATACTTGCGTTTTTCCACGGAAACCTTCTGGCGTTCTGAACCTCTGCCCCAGGCCTCCTCCTCTGCTCCTTCACTTACCCGGCTTCAGGCGCGACACCTCCCAACCGTTACTGGGCAAAGGGGCGAAGGGAAAAGTAGTAAACGGCCTGTATACTGCAGCATGGTTCCGTCACGACCGGGGCAACTACAAAGCTTACAGCTGCTGGTGATCAGACCTCTGTCTCCATCTGATGTGTCCTTCAGTGCTCGGTGTGATGCATGTTCCCACGGCCAGTACCATCCGGCCTCTGTTTGGTTGTGCGGGACTTCTGTCATGAGATAACCTTTCCTCCCCAGGCAGGGCTCTCACCCCCGGCAATATGAGCTATTTTTAGCGGGGTATAGTTGGATAAATAGCTCTCCCTCACAGAGCTGGAGCGTGCACGTCTGCTTCAAGCTCCTCCCACAGGAAGTCCAGCATCACATTTTTTTAATTGTAGGCTCTATCTGAATCCTTATAAAGAAGCATGCGCCAGTGTTTTTTTAAGTATACCCATAATCTGGCTGCTCTGTCTGTCCTTTTTCATCATTCCTTCCTTTTTTTACTATAGAGCCTTTCAACTCTTCTGATGTCTAGACATAGCCTGAACCTTTTTAATATTGTCTTTTATAAGATCCCTCGGGTATCCCCTATCAGTAAATAATTTTCCCATTTTCATAAGTCTGCTATTTACCAAAGACTTATCAGAGACAATTGTCCTAACCCTTTGAAATTGAGTAAAGGGGAGTGATTTAAGCAGAGAAGGAGGATGGGTGCTATCATATTGCAATAAATTATTGGGATCAATATATTTCCTTTATATAGCCACTGACAGCTATTGTCTCCAATATGGCCATTTATTTGGACAAGATTCTGAGTCCTTTTGTGGAGCAGGCATAAGGGCCAATTTAATAAGGGCCGAATGGCCCCTAATCGCCTTTCGTTTCTGCAAAATAGCAGTTAAGAAGCAGCGGTCTTAAGACCGCTGCTTCTCAACTTGTCTGCCGCCGCTGAGGCTGTGGACAGCAATCAACACGATTGAATACGATCGGGTTGATTAACACCCCCTGCAAGCGACCAATCTGCAGGGGGCAGCATTGCACAAGCAGTTCACCAGAACTGCTTGTGCAATGTTAAATGCCGACAGCGTATGCTTTCGGCATATGTCAGGCGGACATAATTCGCTACAGTGAATCATGTCCGCCCACTATTTGATAAATCGGCCCCATAGTCTTTTATTAAAGATACTAGTGACTTTTTGAAGAAATTAGATGATGAAGTACTTAGCCAAACAAAGGAGGAAAGGAATTTGGAAGTAGTTATAGATAACAAGCTAAAGATGGGTGCACAATGCAGGGCAGCGGCTTCAAAGGCTAATAAGATACTATCATGTATTAAAAGAGGCATTGATTCAAGGGAGGAAAGCATAATTCTGTCACAATATAAATCACTAGTAAGACCTCACCTTGAGTATGGAGTGCAGTTCTGGGGACCAATCACAAAAAAAGATATTGAAGAGCTAGAAAAAGTTTAGAGAAGGGCCACACAGCTAATAATGGGAATGGATAATTTATGCTATGAGGATAGGCTAGCCAAACTAGATCTGTTTTCTCTAGAAAAAAGGCTCTTGAGAGGTGACATGTTTACTTTATAAAAATATATACAAGGCCCATATACAGAGATGGCAGAAGCTCTGTTTATTCCAAGAAAATTGTTTGTGACAAGAGGTCACAATTTAAGGTTGAAAAAAAGGAGATTTAATCTCCTGCAACGGAAACATTTTTTCACTGTAAGAGCAATTAAATTGTGGAACTCATTACCAAAGGAGTTTGTGAATGCCAATACCCTAGATACATTTAAAAATGGTTTAGATACAGTTCTGCCTAGAAACAAAATTCATGGATATGATTGCTTGTTTTATTTTATTTTAATTCTTTTATTAAACCAGTTCACACGACAGACATGCGATAGGGAGTTACATACATTTCATATCCATAAAACAAATGACATATTATTATATGTTAATACAAAAATAATATGTAGATACATAAACCACAGAGAAATAAATGAATACCACATATCTTCTAAAACCTGATCTCAATTTGCATAGATTACCCTAATTTCCAAAACCAATAAGGGGCAATACCTATATATATTATCCCTAAGTCTTTTGGTACTATCATGCCTGTGAACGAGCACATTTTTTCCTTTTATCCCCCCAAAAAACACACACAAAAATAAAAAAAAAACATATAACCATAGATAATAAATAAATAAATCGCTCCATCCCTCTATAACACTTCTCATTTTAACATAATCTTTGGATACTATACTACAAATGAAGCTGGCATCCAGGAAAGAGGGAACAGCCCAGCTTTAGCCACCAACATAAATGATTTGGTGTTATGTAATGGAGATAATAACTGTTTTTCAATCGCCAATGTTTGAGCTTTAATTAGTGGCAACCATTTGTCAATAAAGTCCTGGATCTTATTATCATTTAATAAATTTAAATTCTGAATCTCAAACGTAATGTGTTGTAAAAGGGTACTTATGAAACTAGAAAAGCTAGGAGGAGAAGTGTTCTTTCACTTCTTCAATATCATGTACCTCATTATCATTGTACAATAACTATCACCTAGATTTAGAGTTTTGCGGCCAAAGGGGTGCGTTAGCTACGCGTGTTTTTTTCCCCCGCACCTTTTTAAATAACGCTGGTATTTAGAGTTCTCTGAAGGGCTGCATTAGGCTCCAAAAAGGTAACGTAAAGGCATATTTACTGCCACTTCAACTCTAAATACCAGCGTTGCTTACGGTAGCGGCCAGCTTGAAAAACGTGCTCGTGTACAATTCCCCCATAGGAAACAATGGGGCAGTTTGAGCTGAAAAAACCTAACACCTGCAAAAAAGCAGCGTTCAGCTCCTAACGCAGCCCCATTGTTTCCTATGGGGAAACAGTTTCTAAGTCTGCACCTAACACCCTAACATGAACCCCGAGTCTAAACACCCCTAACCTTACACTTATTAACCCCTAATCTGCCGCCCCCGCTATCGCTGACCCCTGCATTTTATTATTAACCCCTAATCTGCCGCTCCGTACACCGGCGCAACCTACATTATGCCTATGAACCCCTAATCTGCTGCCCCCAACGTCGCCGACACCTTCATTATATTTATTAACCCCTAATCTGCCCTCACTAACATCGCTGACACCTAACTTCAAGTATTAACCCCTAATCTGCCGACCGGACCTCACCGCTACTCTAATAAATGTATTAACCCCTAAAGCTAAGTCTAACCCTAACCTTAACACCCAGCTAAGTTAAATATAATTTAAATCTAACGAAATAAAATATTTCTTATTAAATAAATTAATCCTATTTAAAGCTAAATACTTACCGACTAATTATATTGTAGCTATTTTAGGATTTATATTTATTTTACAGGCAACTTTGTATTTATTTTAACTAGGTACAATAGCTATTAAATAGTTAAAATAATTACAAAATTACCTGTAAAATAAATCCTAACCTAAGTTACATTTAAACCTAACACTACACTATCAATAAATTAATTAAATAAACTACCTACAATTACCTACAATTAAATCAACTAAACTAAATTACACAAAAAACAAACACTAAATTACAAAAAATAAAAAAAGATTAGAAGAATTTTAAACTAATTACACCTACTCTAAGCCCCCTGAAAAAATAGCAAAGCCCCCCAAAATAAAAAATGCCCTACCCTATTCTAAAATAAAAAGTTAACAGCTCTTTTACCTTACCAGCCCTTAAAAGGGCCTTTTGCGGGGCATGCCCCAAAGAAATCAGCTCTTTTGCCTGAAAAAAAAACATACAATACCCCCCAACATTACAACCCACCACCCACATACCCCTAATCTAACCCACCTAAACCCCCCTTAAAAAAACCTAACACTAAGCCCCTGAAGATCTCCCTACCTTGTCTTCACCCAGCCGGGTATCACCGATCCGTCCAGAAGAGGGTCCGAAGTCTTCATCCTATCCGGCAAGAAGAGGTCCTCCAGAGGGTCCAAAGTCTTCATCCAGGCGGCATCTTCTATCTTCTTGCATCCGGAACGGAGCGGGTCCATCTTGAAGCAGCCAACGCGGAGCCATCCTTCCTCACCGACGTCCTTAGTCCAAATGAAGGTTCCTTTAAATGACGTCATCCAAGATGGCGTCCCTCGAATTCCGATTGGCTGATAGGATTCTATCAGCCAATCGGAATTAAGGTAGGAAAAATCTGATTGGCTGATTGAATCAGCCAATCAGATTGAAGTTCAATACGATTGGCTGATTGGATCAGCCAATCAGATTGAGCTTGCATTCTATTGGCTATTCCGATCAGCCAATAGAATGCAAGCTCAATCTGATAATACGATAGGATAAAATATAGGATACGCAATTGGCGTAAGGGGATCTGCGGTATGGAAAAGTTGCGGCTGGAAAGTGAGCGTTAGACCCTTTCCTGACTGACTCTAAATACCAGCGGGTAGTAAAAACCAGCGTTAGGAGCCCTTAACGCTGGTTTTGACGGCTACCGCAGAACTCTAAATCTAGGCGTATGATAGTAGTTCGGTCTAATAATTGACGAGTTCGACAAAAAAAAATATATAGCTACCATTAATCTTAAAATGATTCGAAAAAGGTTTGTTGTACCAAAAATTTAATTTGGACAATAATTGTGATATTTTTGGACATTTCCAGAATATCTGCTTTATCTAGATGGCATTTAGAGTAAAAATTATTGTTTGGAAATATTTCTCTTGTAAGGTGTATCCAGTCCACGGATCATCCATTACTTGTAGGATATTCTCATTCCCAACAGGAAGTTGCAAGAGGACACCCACAGCAGAGCTGTTATATAGCTCCTCCCCTAACTGCCATACCCAGTAATTCTCTT
Organism: Bombina bombina; assembly: GCF_027579735.1. Lineage (NCBI taxonomy): Eukaryota > Metazoa > Chordata > Amphibia > Anura > Bombinatoridae > Bombina > Bombina bombina. Next base: position 194,783,108 of record NC_069502.1, on the reverse strand, counting down.
GCAACTCTCAACACGCATGGAGGTAGTAAGACAGAGTGTTGAAATATAGTTAGTTTTTTATCTTCAATCAAAAGTTTGTTATTTTAAATGGTACCAGAGTTGTACTATTTTATCCCAGGCAGTAAATAGAAGAAGACTCTGCCTGAGTTTTCTATGATCTTAGCAGGTTGTAACTAAGATCCATTGCTGTTCTCACATATGTCTGAGGAGAGAGGTAACTTCAGCGGGAGAATGGCGTGCAGGTTACTCTGCTATGAGGTATGTTCAGTTAAAAAAAATTCTAGAAATAGAAAATGCTGCTGATACCGGATTAATGTAAGTTAAGCCTGACTACAGTGATTTAATAGTGACTGGTATCATGCTTACTCTCAGGGGTAATACCCTTATAAAATTGCAATATAAAACATTTGCTGGCATGTTTAATCGTTTTTATATAGGCTTTGGTGATAAAACTTTATTGGGGCCTAGTTTTTTCCACATGGCTGGCTTAAATTTTGCCTAGAAACAGTTTCCTGAGGCTTTCCACTGTTGTAGTATAAAAGTTACAGCTGGTGCAGTTAAAATTACAAACTGTGACATCCAGCTTCCCTCAGGAGTCCCCTGTATGCTATAGGACATCTCTAAACGGCTTTCCAAAGTCGTTTATTGGGGAAGGTAGGGCCACAGCAGGCTGTGGCAGTTTGTTGTGTCTGTTAAAAAACGTCTATATCGTTTTTTTGATCCGTTTTTTTTAATTAAGGGGTTAATCATCCATTTGCAAGTGGGTGCAATGCTCTGTTAACTTATTACATACACTGTAAAAATTTTGTTTGATTTACTGCCTTTTTTCACTGTTTTTCAAATTTTGACAAAATTTGTTTCTCTTTAAGGCACAGTACCGTTTTTTATATTTGCTTGTTAACTTGATTTAAAGTGTTTTCCAAGCTTGCTAGTCTCATTGCTAGTCTGTACAAACATGTCTGACATAGAGGAAACTCCTTGTTCATTATGTTTAAAAGCCATGGTGGGACCCCCTCTTAGAATGTGTACCAAATGTACTGATTTCACTTTAAGCAATAAAGATCATATTCTGTCTTTAAAAAAATTTATCACCAGAGGAATCTGACAAGGGGGAAGTTATGCCGACTAACTCTCCCCACGTGTCAGATCCTTTGACTCCCGCTCAAGGGACTCACGCTCAAATGGTGCCAAGTACATCTAGAGCACCCATAGAGATTACTTTACAAGACATGGCGGCAGTCATGGATAATACACTGTCAGCGGTATTAGCCAGACTACCTGAATTTAGAGGTAAGCGAGATAGCTCTGGGGTTAGACGAAATGCAGAGCATACTGACGCTTTAAGAACCATGTCTGATACTGCCTCACAATATGCAGAAGCTGAGGAAGGAGAGATTCAGTCTGTGGGTGATGTTTCTGACTCAGGAAAGATGATGCAACCTGATTGTGATATTTCTACATTTAAATTTAAGCTTGAACACCTCCGCGTGTTTCTCAGGGAGGTTTTAGCTGCTCTGAATGACTATGATACAATTGCAGTGCCAGAGAAATTGTGTAGACTGGATAAATACTATGCAGTGCCGGTGTGTACTGATGTTTCTCCAATACCTAAAAGGTTTACAGAAATTATTAATAAGGAATGGGATAGACCAGGTGTGCCGTTCTCTTCCCCTCCTATTTTTAGAAAAATGTTTCCAATAGACGCCACCACACGGGACTTATGACAGACAGTTCCTAAGGTGGAGGGAACAGTTTCTACTTTAGGAAAGCATACTACTATCCCTGTCGAGGACAGTTGTGCTTTTTTAGATCCAATGGATAAAAAAATTAGAAGGTTACCTTAAGAAAATGTTTATTCAATAAGGTTTTATCCTACAGCCCCTTGCATGCATTGCTCCTGTCACTGCTGCTGCAGCGTTCTGGTTTGAGTCTCTGGAAGAGGCTTTACAGGTAGCGACTCCATTGGATGACATACTTGGCAAGCTTAGAGCACTTAAGCTAGCCAATTCCTTTGTTTTCTGATGCCATTGTTCATTTGACTAAACTAACGGCTAAGAATTCTGGTTTTGCTATACAGGCGCGCAGGGCGCTATGGCTTAAATCATGGTCAGCTGATGTGACTTCAAAATCTAAGCTACTTAACATTCCCTTCAAGGGGCAGACCCTATTCGGGCCTGGTTTGAAGGAGATTATTGCTGATATCACTGGAGGAAAAGGTCATACCCTTCCTCAGGACAGGTCCAAATCAAGGGCCAAATAGTCTAATTTTCGTGCCTTTCGAAACTTCAAGGCAAGTGCGGCATCAACTTCCTCTAATGCAAACAAGATGGAACTTTTGCTCAGTCCAAGACGGTCTGGAGACCAAACCAAACCTGGGACAAAGGTAAGCAGGCCAAAAAGCCTGCTGCTGCCTCTAAGACAGCATGAAGGAACGGCCCCCTATCCGATAACGGATCTAGTAGGGGGCAGACTTTCGCTCTTCGCCCAGGCGTGGGCAAGAGATGTCCAGGATCCCTGGGTGTTGGAAATTATATCCCAGGGATATCTTCTGGACTTCAAAGCTTCCCCCCCAAAAGGGAGATTTCACCTTTCACAATTATCTGCAAACCAGATAAAGAGAGAGGCATTCTTACACTGTGTACGAGACCTCCTAGTTATGGGAGTGATCCATCCAGTTCCAAAGGAGGAACAGGGACAGGGTTTTTACTCAAATCTGTTTGTGGTTCCCAAAAAAGAGGGAACCTTCAGACCAATTTTGGATCTAAAGATCTTAAACAAATTCCTCAGAGTTCCATCATTCAAGATGGAAACTATTCGTACCATCCTACCTATGATCCAGGAGGGTCAATATATGAGTACAGTGGATTTAAAGGATGCTTATCTTCACATTCCAATAAAAAAGATCATCATCGGTTTCTCAGGTTTGCCTTTCTAGACAGGCATTGCCAGTTTGTAGCTCTTCCCTTTGGATTAGCTACAGCCCCAAGAATCTTGGCCTCAGTTAGCAACTCTGAGGTACATCAGATTTCAGTCGGACAACATCACGACTGTGGCTTACATCAACCATCAAGGGGGAACAAGAAGTTACCTAGCGATGTTAGAAGTCTCAAAGATAATTCGCTGGGCAGAGACTCACTCTTGCCACCTATCAGCTATCCATATCCCAGGTGTAGAGAACTGGGAGGCGGATTTTTTAAGTCGTCAGACTTTTCATCCGGGAGAGTGGGAACTCCATCCGGAGGTGTTTGCACAATTGATTCATTGTTGGGGCAAACCAGAACTGGATCTCATGGCATCTCGCTAGAACACCAAGCTTCCTTGTTACGGATCCAGGTCCAGGGATCCCAAGGCGACGCTAATAGATGCTCTAGCAGCACCCTGGTCTTTCAACCTGGCTTATGTGTTTGCACCGTTTCCTCTGCTCCCTCGACTGATTGCCAAGGTCAAGCAGGAGAGAGCATTGGTGATTTTGATAGGGCCTGCGTGGCCATGCAGGACCTGGTATGCAGATCTGGTGGACATGTCATCCTTTCCACCATGGACTCTGCCTCTGAGACAGGACCTTCTACTTTAGGGTCCTTTCAACCATCCAAATCTAATTTCTCTGAGACTGACTGCCTAGAGATTGAACGCTTGATTTTATCAAAGCGTGGCTTCTCCGAGTCAGTCATTGATACCTTAATACAGGCACGAAAGCCTGTCACCAGGAAAATTTACCATAAAATATGGCGTACATATCTTTATTGGTGTGAATCCAAGGGTTAGGATTCCCAGGATATTATCTTTTCTCCAAGATGGTTTGGAAAAAGGATTGCCAGCTAGTTCCTTAAAAGGACAGATTTCTGCTCTGTCTATTCTTTTGCACAAGCGTCTGGCAGATGTTCCAGACGTTCAGGCATTTTGTCAGGCTTTGGTTAGAATCAAGCCTGTGTTTAAACCTGTTGCTCCCCCATGAGGCTTAAATTTGGTTCTTAAGGTTCTTCAAGGAGTTCCGTTTGAACCTCTTCATTCCATAGATAGCAAACTTTTATCTTGGAAAGTTCTGTTTTTGGTAGCTATTTCCTCGGCTCGTAGAGTCTCCGAGTTATCTGCTTTACAATCTGATTCTCCTTATCTGATCTTCCATACGGAGAAGGTAGTCCTGCGTACCAAACCTGGGTTTTTACCTAAGGTGGTATCTAACAAGAATATCAATCAAGAGATTGTTGTTCCATCCTTATGTCCTAACGTCTATTACACAATCTGGACGTGGTTAGTACTTTAAAGTTTTACTTACAAGCTACTAAAGATTTTTATCAAACATCTGCTTTTTTTGTTGTCTACTCTGGACAGAGGAGAGGTCAAAAGGCTTCGGCAACCTCTCTTTCTTTTTGGCTAAGAAGCATAATCCGCTTAGCCTATGAGACTGCTGGCCAGCAGCCTCCTGAAAGGATTACAGCTCATTCTACTAGAGCTGTGGCTTCCACTTGGGCCTTTAAAAATGAGGCTTCTGTTGAACAGATTTGCAAGGCGGCCACTTGGTCTTCGCTTCATATTTTTTCAAAATTCTACAAATTTGATACTTTTACTTCTTCGGAGGCTATTTTTGGGAGAAAGGTTTTACATGCAGTGGTACCTTCCGTTTAAGTGCCTGCCTTGTCCCTCCCTTCATCCGTGTACTTTTGCTTTGGTATTGGTATCCCACAAGTAATGGATGATCCGTGGACTGGATACACCTTACAAGAGAAAACACAATTTATGCTTACCTGATAAATTTATTTCTCTTGTGGTGTATACAGTCCACGGCCCTCCCTCTCATTTTAAGACAGGTAAATTTTTTCATTTAAACTACAGTCACCACTGCACCCTATGGTTTCTCCTTTCTCTGCGTGTTTTCGGTCGAATGACTGGATATGGCAGTTAGGGGAGGAGCTATATAACAGCTCTGCTGTGGGTGTCCTCTTGCAACTTCCTGTTGGGAATGAGAATATCCCACAAGTAATGGATTATCCGTGGACTGGATACACCACAAGAGAAATAAATTTATCAGGTAAGCATAAATTGTGTTTTTTGCCAACTTAGAGGGAGAGAAATAGACATTGTGAATCAGTTTGATATGCGATTCCTTCCAACCGATAGGCATTGTAAGCTTTTGTATTAACATAAGACTATGTCTAATATTAATAGAGTCTACTGCTGGAAAATGCATTGCCCAAAAAGCTTTAATTTTATTTAAATATAACTGACCCTGTTTAGAAAGCAGAATTTTATAAAATAACGAAATAGAACATTTGCCTACAGAAAATTGATCTCGGACCATCGACACAATAGCTCAAATTTCCAATTTTGTAGAATTAATAAAATGACGTATCTGAAAATATGCGAACAAATCGTTTCTAGATACCTGGAACGTGTGAATAAGATTATTAAAAGATAATAGATGTCCGGTCGAAGAGAACAATTGATGCAGATATATCAACCCCTTTTGAGACCATGATTTAAAAACTGTTTGTTGGATTCCTTGTATAAATTCTGGATTCCCACATATTGGAAGAAGGGAAGAGCATTTAAAGTCTATTCCTAAATTGGAGCAAATCTGTGCCATGCAGTGATAACATTCTTAAAGGGTATTAGATTTGTTAGAGTACTAGGGAGATTCCCTGTTGAACAGTGCAGAATCGCCTTGAGAGAAAATGGTGAGATTATTTCTGTTTCAAGTTCGTTAGAGGTGAATTTATTAAGATTTGTTAGCCAGTCCATAACGGTCCTGGCTAACGTTACAAAATTGTACAGTTTTAAATCTGGAAACGCCAGCCCAGCATTCTCTTTTTTTTTTAGTGAGTTTTACTATTGATATGCAGGCTTTTTGCTTTTTCCATAAAAATTGTGAGCAAATTGAATAAAATTTATTTATTTGCTGTTTAAAAATAAAGAGTGGTAAATTCTGTAACAAATACAAAATTTGTGGAAATATGATTGTTTTTATCAAGGTGATTTTGTCTGACAAAGAAATGGGAAGATCCATTCAGTTTTTAAGATCTAGGATAGATTTACTAAAGAGCTGGGGAAAATTCATCTCGTACCAAAATTTCGGATTTTTATCCCAAGATATTTTATATATTCTGTTGTTTTAAAAGGATGATGTACATAGCTATCTGATTTTTCATTATCCACATCAATTTGCTTTTTCCCAGATTAATCTTATAACCTGAAATCGAGCTGAAGATAGTGAGCATAGCTAATAATAAAGGTATAGATTGTTTTGAATTTTCCAAGAAAACCAGTAAGTCATCAGCATACAATAATATTTTAATCTTCTCAGTACCAAATTTCAGCCCTATCAATTCAGACCGGAGCCATATAGCAAGTGATTTTATAGATATATTGAACAACAGCAGGGAAAGGGGACATCCTTTGACGAGTCCCACAACCTAGTAAGATTCTAGCTGAGGGGTTACCATTAATCAATAAGTAATAGGGATTTGGATTGTAGGGTAAAACCTACAAAACTGCCAATAAATCCAAACTGAGATAATGGCCTCTAGTTATCAAGGTCTGTCGGACCTGATCCGACAGTGCAGATCAGGTCTGACAGACCTCGCTGAATATGGCGAGCAATACACTCGCCATATTCAGCATTGCACCAGCAGCTCACAAGAGCTGCTGGTGCAACGCCGCCCCCTGCAGACTCACGGCCAATAGGCCGCCAGCAGGGGGGTGTCATTCAACCCGATCATACTCGATCGGGTTGATTTCTGGCGATGTCTGTCTGCCGGCTCAGAGCAGGCGGACAGGTTATGGAGCAGCGGTCTTTGTGACCGCTGCTTCATAACTGCTGTTTCTGGCGAGCCTAAAACGGAGCTTGATACATATGCCCCAATGAATCTAACAGGTGATTCCAAGAAATGGAGTCAAAAGCTTTCTCTGCGTAACATCTTCTTTTTATTGGATTTTTTTGGTAATTGTTGAGGATTTGTGTTCCAGAAATAATCCAAAATGACTTCCACTTTACGCAAGTTTAGAGACATATTCCTTCCCTGTATGAAACCCATTTGATCAGGATGTATTATTTTATACAGAAATTTGTTTAACCTGTTCACTAGAATAGACGTGAGGATTTTATAATTGGCGTTTAAAACAGAGATCGGCCTATAGGAAGCTGGCTCTTCAGCATCCTTACCTATTTTATGAATAAGAGTAATATTAGCAGTGGAAAAGTAACTTGATATTGGCATATTAGTAGTATAATACGAGTTGAACAGTAAGTGCATATTTAATATCTTCTACTAAAAGTTTGTAAAACTCTGCAGGGAGCCAATCAGGGCCAGCCGCTTTGTTCAGTTTGGATTCCCCGATAGCCTCACAAATCTCACATACTGAGAATGGTTTATTGATCAGTTCAAGATCATTTTCTAAAACCTTGGGAGGAGAAATTTTGAACCAGAAGTTTGTTCTATTCAATAGATCTTCATCAACTTTTTTATATAAATTTTGATAAAATTTAAAAAATACCTCCCTGATATTTTCGTTATCAGTATATCTATGGCCCCCTTCCTTAATTGCTGCTATGTAGTTTTTACTCTTCCTATTCTTAGTTATTTTTGCTAAATATTTAGCCGAGCAACCAATATATCCCTTATATCGATTGTTGATTTTCTTATCTTCCTCTAAACACTTTTGCTTTAAGAACAACTCCCTTTTGGATCTAGCATGACAATATTTATCCCAATTGAACTTAGAGTTCTCCGATCTATATCATATTAATGCAATCCTGAGCTGATTAGATAGTTGTAATCCCCTAGCTTGCCGTTTTCTTTTCCAAATACACATATATGCTTTTATCTTTCCCCTCAGAATCGCTTTTGCCGTTTCCCAATATGCTTCAATTTTATCATAACTCCCTCTATTATTATGATGGAAATCTTTCCATTGACCAGACAACCAGGTATTAAATTTAGTATTCTCTAGCATAAAGCGTGGGAACGTAAAAAAATTATATATACAATTTTTAGCTTTTATCGCTTGAAATTTGATGGAGATTATTGCATGATCCGAGACCATTATATCATGAATTTCTCTTGTTAAGTGTGTTCAGTCCACGGGTCATCCATTACTTATGGGATATATTCTCCTTCCCAACAGGAAGTTGCAAGAGGATCACCCAAGCAGAGCTGCTATATAGCTCCTCCCCTCACATGTCATACCCAGTCATTCTCTTGCAACCCTCAACAAAGAAGGAGGTCGCGAGAGGAGCTGGAGTTTTTACTTAACTATTCTTCAATCAAAAGTTTGTTATTTTAAATGGCACCGGAGTGTGCTGTTTTTCTATCTCAGGCAGTAGTTGGAAGAAGAAACTGCCTGCGTTTTTTTCTATGATCTTAGCAGGCGTAACTAAGATCCACTGGCTGTTCTCGACATTCTGAGGAGTGGGGTAACTTCAGAAAATGGGAATAGCATGCGGGGTCCTCCGCAAATGAGGTATGTGCAGTACTTTATTTTCTGGGAATGGAATTGACTAAGAAAATACTGCTGTTACCGTATGATGTAAGTACAGCCTTAAATGCAGTAGTAGCAACTGGTATCAGGCTGATAAATGTATGCGCAGTCGAGTTATATTCTAGGGACTAGAATTTGACTGAGAAAATACTGTTAACACTGAAATAATACTTAAGCCTTCTCTGCAGTGGTAGCGACTGGTAGCAGGCTTAGTGATAGCTTTGCATGACATTGAAAAATGTTGTTTTTAATAAAACGTTTACTGGCATGTTATCCGTTTTTGTGAGGTACTTTGGTGATAAATCGCTTTGGGCATGATTTTTTTCCACATGGCTAACATATTTTTCTGCATGGAAACCGTTATATCAGGGCTCCCACTGTTGTGATTGGAGTGGGAGGGCCCTTGTTTTAGCGCCTTGTTGCGCAGTTAAAATCATTGCACAGTCTTTCTGCTTCTTCCTCCTTGATCCAGGACGTCTCTAGAGAGCTCAGGGGTCTGCAAATTTCATTTGTGAGGGAGGTAATCAGTCACAGCAGATCTGTGACAGTGTGCTGACTGTGAATAAAAGCGTTAAATCTTAATTGATATCTGTTTTATCCGTTTTTGGGTATTGAGGGGTTAATCATCCTTTTGCTAATGGGTGCAAACCTCTGCTAATAATACACTTCTTGTTAAGAATTGTTTAATTATATCTGTATTTTTGAAGCGCTGCAGCGTTTTTTATATTGCTTGTAAACTTATTGAAAGTGATTTCCAAGCTTGTTAGTTTCATTGCTAAGTCTGTTTTAAACATGTCTGATTCAGAGGAAACTGTTTGTTCATCATGTTCAAAAGCCAATGTGGAGCCCAATAGAACGATGTGTACCAATTGTATTGATATTGCTTTGAATAAAAGTCAATCTGTACCGATAAAAAAGCTATCACCAGACAACGAGGGGGAAGTTATGCCACCTAACTCTCCTCACGTGTCAGTACCTGCGTCTCCCGCTCTGGAGATGCGTAGGATTGAGACACCTAGTACATCTAGGCCCTTACAAATCACTTTACATGATATGGCTAATGTTATGAAAGAAGTATTATATAATATGCCCGAATTAAGGGGCAAACGCGATAGCTCTGGGTTAAGGACAGAGCGCGCTGATGACACGAGAGCCATGTCTGATACTGCGTCACAATTTGCAGAACATGAGGACGGTGAGCTTCATTCTGTCGGTGACGGTTCTGATCCGGGGAGACCGGATTCAGAAATTTCAAATTTTAAATTTAAGCTTGAGAACCTCCGTGTGTTACTAGGGGAGGTATTAGCGGCTCTGAATGATTGCGACACGGTGGCAATTCCAGAGAAATTGTGTAGGTTGGATAGATACTATGCGGTACCGGTGTGTGCTGACGTTTTTCCTATACCAAAAAGACTTACAGAAATTATAAGTAAGGAGTGGGATAGGCCCGGTGTGCCTTTTTCCCCTCCCCAGATATTTAGAAAAATGTTCCCTATAGACGCCACCACACGAGACTTATGGCAGACGGTCCGTAAGGTGGAGGGAGCAGTTTCTACGTTAGCCAAGCGTACCACTATCCTGGTGGAGGATAGCTGTGCTTTCTCAGATCCAATGGATAAAAAATTAGAGGGTTATCTTAAGAAAATGTTTGTTCAACAGGGTTTTATATTGCAGCCTCTTGCATGCATTGCGCCTGTCACGGCTGCAGCGGCATTCTGGTTTGAGTCTCTGGAAGAGGCGATTCGCACAGAGCCGTTGGATGAGGCCTTGAGCAAAGTTAGAACCCTTAAGCAAGCTAATGCGTTTGTTTCAGATGCCGTAGTACATCTAACCAAACTTACGGCTAAAAATTCCGGATTCGCCATACAGGAGCGCAGAGCGCTCTGGCTTAAATCCTGGTCAGCGGATGTAACTTCCAAGTCTAAGCTACTTAACATTCCTTTCAAAGGGCAGACCTTATTCGTGCCCGGCTTGAAGGAAATTATTGCTGACATTACGGGAGGTAAGGGCCACGCCCTTCCTCAGGACAGGGCCAAACCAAAGGCCAAACAGTCTAATTTTCGTGCCTTTCGTAACTTCAAGGCAGGAGCAGCATCGACTTCCTCCGCTCCAAAACAGGAAGGAACTACTGCTCGTTACAGACAAGGTTGGAAAGGCAACCAGTCATGGAACAAGGGCAAGCAGGCCAGAAAGCCTACTCCCGCCCCTAAGACAGCATGAAGTCAGGGCCCCCTATCCGGAGATGGATTTAGTGGGGGTCAGACTTTCTCTCTTTGCCCAGGCTTGGGCAAGAGATGTGCAGGATCCCTGGACGTTAAAGATTATATCTCAGGGATACCTTCTGGATTTCAAAACCTCTCCTCCACAAGGGAGGTTCCATCTTTCGAGGTTTTCGACAAACCTAGTAAAGAGAGAGGCATTTCTACAATGTGTACAAGACCTCTTAATCATGGGAGTGATCCACTCAGTTCCGTGATCGGAACAGGGACAAGGATTTTACTCAAATCTATTTGTGGTTCCCAAGAAAGAGGGAACCTTCAGACCAATCTTGGACTTAAAGATCTTAAACAAATTCCTAAGGGTACCATTGTTCAAGATGGAAACCATTCGAACCATACTTCCCATGATCCAAGAGGGTCAATATATGACCACGGTGGACTTAAAAGATGCTTACCTTCATATACCGATTCACAAAGATCATTATCGGTACCTGAGGTTTGCCTTTCTAGACAGGCATTACCAGTTTATGGCTCTTCCCTTCGGGTTAGCCACGGCCCCGAGAATTTTTACGAAGGTTCTGGGTTCACTTCTGGAGGTACTAAGACCACGAGGCATAGCGGTGGCTCCGTACCTAGACGACATTCTGATACAAGCGTCAAGTTTTCAGAATGCAAAGTCTCATACAGAGATAGTTCTGGCATTTCTGAGGTCGCATGGGTGGAAAGTGAACGTGGAAAAGAGTTCTCTGTTGCCACTCACAAGGGTTCCTTTTCTAGGGACTCTTATAGATTCTGTAGAGATGAAGATTTACCTGACGGAGTCCAGGTTATCAAAGATTCTCAATGCTTGCCGTGTCCTTCATTCCGTTCCAAGCCCATCAGTAGCTCAGTGCATGGAGGTAATCGGCTTAATGGTCGCGGCAATGGACATAGTGCCATTTGCGCGCCTGCATCTCAGACCGCTGCAACTATGCATGCTCAGTCAATGGAACGGGGATTACTCAGATCTGTCCCCTTTGCTAAATCTGGACCAGGAGACCAGAGATTCGCTTCTCTGGTGGTTGTCACCGGTTCATCTGTCCAAAGGAATGACCTTTCGCAGGCCAGATTGGACGATTGTAACAACGGATGCCAGCCTTCTAGGCTGGGGAGCAGTCTGGAATTCCCTGAAGGCTCAGGGATCGTGGACTCAGGAGGAGAAACTCCTCCCAATAAACATTCTAGAATTGAGAGCAATATTCAATGCTCTCCTAGCTTGGCCTCAGTTAGCAAAACTGAGGTTCATCAGATTTCAGTCGGACAATATCACGACTGTGGCTTACATCAATCATCAAGGGGGAACCAGGAGTTCCCTAGCGATGTTGGAAGTCTCGAAGATAATTCGCTGGGCAGAGTCTCATTCTTGCCACCTGTCAGCGATTCACATCCCAGGCGTAGAGAACTGGGAGGCGGATTTCCTAAGTCGCCAGACTTTTCATCCGGGAGAGTGGGAACTTCACCCGGAGGTATTTGCTCAACTGATTCGTCGTTGGGGCAAACCGGATCTGGATCTCATGGCATCTCGCCAGAACGCGAAGCTTCCTTGTTACGGATCCAGGTCCAGGGACCCGGGAGCGGTGCTGGTAGATGCATTAGCAGCCCCTTGGGTTTTCAACATAGCTTATGTGTTTCCACCATTTCCGTTGCTACCTCGGCTGATTGCCAGGATCAAACAGGAGAGGGCATCGGTAATTCTGATAGCGCCTGCGTGGCCACACAGGACCTGGTATGCAGACCTAGTGGACATGTCGTCCTGTCCACCATGGTCTCTTCCTCTGAGGCAGGACCTTCTAATTCAAGGTCCTTTCAACCATCCAAACCTAATTTCTCTGAGGCTGACTGCCTGGAAATTGAACGCTTGATTCTATCAAAGCGTGGGTTTTCGGATTCGGTTATTGATACATTAATACAGGCTCGGAAACCTGTGACAAGAAAAATTTACCATAAGATATGGCGTAAATATTTATATTGGTGCGAATCCAAGAGTTACTCATGGAGTAAGGTTAGGATTCCTAGGATATTAGCTTTTCTACAAGAGGGTTTAGAAAAGGGTTTATCCGCTAGTTCGCTAAAGGGACAGATTTCAGCTCTGTCTATTCTTTTACACAAACGTCTGGCAGAGCATCCAGACGTCCAGGCTTTTTGTCAGGCTTTGGCTAGAATTAAACCTGTGTTTAAAGCTGTTGCTCCTCCGTGGAGCTTAAACTTGGTTCTTAAAGTTCTTCAGGGTGTTCCGTTTGAACCCCTTCATTCCATTGATATTAAGCATTTATCTTGGAAAGTTTTGTTTTTTATGGCTATTTCCTCGGCTCGAAGAGTCTCTGAGTTATCTGCCTTACATTGTGATTCTCCTTATCTGATCTTTCATTCAGACAAGGTAGTTCTGCGTACTAAACCTGGGTTTTTACCTAAGGTTGTTTCTAACAGGAATATCAATCAAGAGATTGTTGTTCCATCATTATGTCCTAATCCTTCTTCAAAGAAGGAACGTCTTTTGCATAATCTAGACGTGGTCTGTGCTCTGAAGTTCTACTTACAGGCAACTAAAGATTTTAGAAAAACTTCTTCTCTGTTTGTCGTTTACTCTGGACAGAGGAGAGGTCAAAAGGCTTCGGCTACCTCTCTCTCTTTTTGGCTTCGTAGCATAATACGTTTAGCCTATGAGACTGCTGGACAGCAGCCTCCTGAAAGAATTACAGCTCATTCCACCAGAGCTGTGGCTTCCACCTGGGCCTTTAAGAATGAGGCCTCTGTTGAACAGATTTGCAAGGCTGCAACTTGGTCTTCACTTCATACTTTTTCCAAATTTTACAAATTTGACACTTTCGCTTCTTCTGAGGCTGGTTTTGGGAGAAAGGTTCTACAGGCAGTGGTTCCTTCTGTTTAATGTTCCTGCCTTGTCCCTCCCATCATCCGTGTACTTAGCTTTGGTATTGGTATCCCATAAGTAATGGATGACCCGTGGACTGAACACACTTAACAAGAGAAAACATAATTTATGCTTACCTGATAAATTTATTTCTCTTGTAGTGTGTTCAGTTAACGGCCCGCCCTGTCTTTTTCAGGCAGGTTCTAAATTTTAAAATTATAACTCCAGTCACCACTGCACCTTATAGTTTCTCCTTTCTCGTCTTGTTTCGGTCGAATGACTGGATATGACATGTGAGGGGAGGAACTATATAGCAGCTCTGCTTGGGTGATCCTCTTGCAACTTCCTGTTGGGAAGGAGAATATATCCCATAAGTAATGGATGACCCGTGGACTGAACACACTACAAGAGAAATAAATTTATCAGGTAAGCATAAATTATGTTTTTAGGTTCTGAATCTAATAATATAAGCTGCTCTGAAACAAGAATATAATCAATTCTGGAGAATGACTGATGGGTCTTGGACACACATGTATATTCATAGCTCTCTGGATTTTTAATTCTCCATATATCATTGAGTTTTAAAGCCGTACAATTTTTTAAAAAATACTGGGCAATTTTTTCATTCTTGACCTTCTTCTCTTTAATTGAAGATCTGTCTAACTTAGGACATAGTGTCATGTTGAAATCACCGTCAAGAATTACTTTTTCACTAGCAATTGAATATAACTTACTTTTAATTGTGTCCCAAAACTGTGGAGAGAATACATTTGGCCCATATATATTACCTATCACATATTGTGTGCCACCAGTTATTAAGTGAACAAAAATATACCTACTATTCGTATCACGCTCCACTTTTAATATTTGATAATCTATTTTTTTGTGTATTAAAATTGCAACCTCACAGCTCCTTTTAGTGGAAGATGTGGCCAATATGTCCCCCACCCATCGGGTTTTTAATTTGCTTAATTTATTCTCCTTAAGGTGTGTTTCCTGAATCATGGCAATGTCGGGGGCGTGTCTACCCAACTGTGCTATTATTTGCTTACGTCTTATTGGGGAGGAAATGCCCCCAACATTCCATGACAGTATATTCAACTGTGTACCCATTAAAGGATTTCTGTATGCTTAAATAATGCATAGAGAGATGGAGCGACAAAGCACACAAAAAAACCCACACAGCACAAAGCAAAAGCTCCTAACATACCGCTACAGAGCGAATATCCAATCGGCTAGATTTAGAGTTCTGCGGCCAAAGGGGTGCGTTAGCTACGCGTGCTTTTTTTCCCCTGCACCTTTTAAATACCGCTGGTATTTAGAGTTCACAGAATGGCTGCGTTAGGCTCCAAAAAAGGAGCGTAGAGCATAATTTAACGCCACTGCAACTCTCGATACCAGCGGTGCTTACGGACGCGGCCAGCTTAAAAAACGTGCTCGTGCACAATTCCCCCATAGAAAACAATGGGGCTGTTTGCGCTGAAAAAAAAACTAACACCTGCAAAAAAGCAGCGTTCAGCTCCTAACGCAGCCCCATTGTTTGCTATGCGGAAACACTTCCTAAGTCTGCACCTAACACCCTAACATGAACCCCGAGTCTAAACACCCCTAACCTTACACTTATTAACCCCTAATCTGCCGCCCCCGCTATCGCTGACCCCTGCATATTATTATTAACCCCTAATCTGCCGCTCCGTACACCACCGCAAGCTACATTATAGCTATGTACCCCTAATCTGCTGCCCCTAACACCGCCGACCCCTATATTATATTTATTAACCCCTAATCTGCCCCCCTCAACGTCGCCTCCACCTGCCTACACTTATTAACTCCTAATCTGCCGAGCGGACCGCACCGCTACTATAATAAAGTTATTAACCCCTAATCCGCCTCACTCCCGCCTCAATAACCCTATAATAAATATTAACCTCTAATCTGCCCTCCCTAACATTGCCGACACCTAACTTCAAGTATTAACCCCTAATCTGCCGATCGGAGCTCACCGCTACTCTAATAAATTTTTTAACCCCTAAAGCTAATTCTAACCCTAACACCCCCCTAAGTTAAATATACTTTTATTCTAACGAAATAAATTAACTCTTATTAAATAAATTATTCCTATTTAAATCTAAATACTTACCTGTAAAATAAACCCTAATATAGCTACAATATAAATAATAATTATATTGTAGCTATTTTAGGATTAATATTTATTTTACAGGTAACTTTGTATTTATTTTAACCAGGTACAATAGCTATTAAATAGTTAAGAACTATTTAATAGTTACCTAGTTAAAATAATTACAAAATTACCTGTAAAATAAATCCTAACCTAAGTTACAATTAAACCTAACACTACACTATCAAGAAATAAATTAAATAAACTACCTACAATTATCTACAATTAAACCTAATACTACACTATCAATAAATTAATGAAATACAATACCTACAAATAAATACAATTAAATAAACTAACTAAAGTACAAAAACTAAAAAAGAACTAAGTTACAAAAAATAAAAAAATATTTACAAACATTAGAAAAATATTACAACAATTTTAAACTAATTACACCTACTCTAAGCCCCCTAATAAAATAACAAAGACCCCCAAAATAAAAAAAATGCCCTACCCTATTCTAAAATTAAAATAGAAAAGCTCTTTTACCTTACCAGCCCTGAAAAGGGCCCTTTGCGGGGCATGCCCCAAAGAATTCAGCTCTTTTGCCTGTAAAAAAAAACATACAATACCCCCCCAACATTACAACCCACCACCCACATACCTCCAATCTAACCCAAACCCCCCTTAAATAAACCTAACAATAAGCCCCTGAAGATCTCCCTACCTTGTCTTCACCACACCGGGTCCTGATCTGTCCAGAAGAGCCTCCGATGTCTTGATCCAAGCCCAAGCGGGGGGCTGAAGAAATCCATCATCGGGCTGAAGTCTTGATCCAAGCGGGCGCTGAAGAAGTCCATAATCGGGATGAAGTCTTCTATGAAGCAGCATCTTCGATCTTCTTTCTTCCGGAGCCATCATCTTCCAGCCAACGCAGAACATCCTCTTCTACCGATGCCTACTCGCCGAATGATGGTTCCTTTAAATAACGTCATCCAAGATGGCGTCCGTCAAATTCCGATTGGCTGATAGGATTCTATCAGCCAATCAGAATTAAGGTAGGAAAATTCTGATTGGCTGATGGAATCAGCCAATCAGATTGAGCTCGCATTCTATTGGCTGATCGGAACAGCCAATAGAATGCAAGCTCAATCTGATTGGCTGATCGGATCAGCCAATCGGATTGAACTTGAATCTGATTGGCTGATCCTTTAGCCGGAATTACGGGTGAATGTGTTTTCACCTGTGATATAAATTTATCCATACATTTATACTTGTGTGGTAGCTTCTGAATATCAGCTACCAGATAGATTTTTTTAAAGTTTAATAAGTGATATATCCACTAAATAAAATAAATTAAGGGCTTAATCAGCCGTGACCACACAAAATTGTGTACAAATCAACAAAAGAATTTAGGAGAGAGGAGAAAGAAAAAATAAAGGTGTAGTAGTGTAAAAGTGATTTAGTGCTTAAAGAGCCCTAGATAAATTTGTACTCTAGGAATTGACCCTTATAAATTAATAACCTTCCTCTACTATTCACTTAGTCACTACCCTTTTAAGCGGCAAAGTCAGCAGAAAAACCAGAATAATCCCTTGGGATCCGCTACCTTCAGATTATTATAAGAATTATATATGTAGTTTCAGTAAATCTTAGGATAAATTCCTATGTAGTAGGGGAACCCAAGACCCCTATGCGATTTACATAATTCTTCTTAAGAGAATGTGTAGATAGTCATATAATTACTTTAACCCAACAAAGTTTCAAATTTGTATACAGCTCACGTTGTCATATATATAGTTTTATACGAGCAGTAATAACTATTTAGAGAAATAAACCAACATGTAACATGACATTTATCAGGCAATCAATGATTTTTGCAGATTTTAACTCTATTCTCAACTTGATTCTTCACAAACTACATCAATATGCCCTATACAGAGTTAAACCAAAGATTTACAGAGACACTAAAAAGGAAATTTATGCTTACCTGATAAATTGATTTCTTCTACAATACGACGAGTCCATGGATTCAACCTTACTTGTGGGATATTATCCTCCTGCTAACAGGAAGTGGCAAAGAGCACCACAGGAGAGCTGTATATATAGCTTCTCCCTTCTCTCCACCCCCAGTCATTCGACCGAAGGTATAGGAAGAGAAAAGAAAAGCTAAAAGGTGCAGAGGTGACTGAAGTTTTGAAAACAAAAATATAATCTGTCTAATATGACAGGGAGGGCCGTGGACTCATCGTATCGTAGAAGAAATCAATTTATCAGGTAAGCATAAATTTCCTTTTCTTCTACTAGATACGACGAGTCCACAGATTCATTCTTACTTGTGGGATACAATACCAAAGCAACAGGACACGGATGAACCTTCCTAAACCTAAACAGAGGGCACCACTGCTTGAAGAACTTTTCTCCCAAAATAGCCCCAGAAGAAGCAAAAGTATCAAATTTGTGGAAAAGGTAAGAAGGGAGGACCAAGTCGCAGCCTTACAAATCTGTTCAACAGAAGCATTGTTTTTTAAAAGCCCATGTGGAAGCCACCGCTCTAGTACAATGAGCTGTAATTTTTTCAGGAGGCTGCTGTCCAGCAGTCTCGTATGCCAAACGGATGATGCTTTTCAACCAAAAAGAAAGAGAGGTAGCTGTAGCTTATTGACCCCTATGCTTTCCAAAATAAACAACAAATAGAGAAGATGTTTGAAGGAAATCCTTGGTCGCTTGTACATAAAACTTCAAGGCACAAACCACGTCCAAGTTATGTAACAGACGCTCCTTCTTAGAAGAAAGATTAGGACACAGAGAAGGAACAACAATTTCCTGATTAATATTCTTATTTGAAACAACCTTAGGAAGGAATCCAGGTTTAGTACGCAAAACCACCTTATCAGAATGGAATATAAGATAAGGCGAGTCACATTGTAACGCAGAAAGCTCAGAAACTCTTCAAGCAGAAGAGATAGCAACTAAAAACAAAACTTTCCAAGATAAAAGCTTAATATCTATGGAATGCATGGGTTCAAACGGAACCCCTTGAAGAACATTGAGAACTAAATTCAAACTCCATGGTGGAGCAACAGGTTTAAACACAGGCTTGATTCTGACTAAAGCCTGACAAAAAGACTGAACGTCTGGGACATCCGCCAGACGCTTGTGTAGTAAAATTGACAAATTTGTCCCTTTAATGAACAAGCCGATAATCCCTTCTCCAATCCTTCTTGGAGAAAGGACAAAATCCTAGGAATACTCCATGAGTAGCCCTTGGATTTGCACCAATAAAGATATTTACGCCATATCTTATGGTAAATTTTCCTAGTGACAGGCTTCCGAGCCTGAATCAAGGTATCAATGACTGACTCAGAGAATCCCCGCTTAGATAAAATCAAGCGTTCAATCTCCAGGCAGTCAGCTGCAGAGAAGTTAGATTTGGATAATGGAACAGACCTTGAATGAGAAGGTCCTGTCTCAGTGGAAGTTTCCATGGTGGCAGAGATGACATTTCCACTAGATCTGCGTACCAAGTCCTGCGTGGCCACGCAGGCGCTATCAAGATTACCGAAGCCCTCTCCTGTTTGATTCTGGCAATCAGACAAGGTAGGAGAGGAAAAGGAGGAAACACATAAGCCAGGCTGAACGACAAAGATAGGGCGCCACTGCTATGCCTTGCGGCCTTAGAACCGCCAGAAGGGACCCTAGCACCTTTGTGAAGATTCTGAGAGCTGTGGCCAACCCGAAAGGGAGGGCCACAAACTGGTAGTGTTTGTCCAAGAAGGCGAACCTGAGAAATTGGTGATGATCTTTGTGGATAGCGGTGTGAAGATACGCATCCTTCAAGTCCACGGTAGTCCTATATTGACCCTCCTGGATCTTTGGTAAAATTGTTTGTATGGTCTCCATCTTGAACGATGGGACTCTGAGAAATTTGTTTAGGCATTTGAGATCTAAAATCGGTCTGAAGGTTCCCTCTTTTTTGGGAACCACAAACAGATTTGAATAAAACCCCTGCCCCTGTTCTAGTTTTGGAACTGGGCAGATTACCCCCATGGTATATAGGTCTTCTACACAGCGTAAGAACGCCTCTCTTTTTGTCTGGTCTACAGACAAACGTGAAAGATGAAATCTCCCTCTTGGGAGAAAATCCTTGAATTCTAGTCAATACCCCTGGGTCACGATTTCTAATGCCCAGGGATCCTGAATGTCCCTTGCCCAAGTCTGAGCAAAGAGAGAAAGTCTGCCCCCTACTAGATCCGGTCTCGGATCGGGGGCTGCCCCTTTATGCTGTCTTGGTAGCAGCGGGCTTCTTGGCCTGTTTACCTTTATTCCAGGTCTGGTTAGGTCTCCAGACTGACTTGGATTGTGCAAAACTCCCCTCCTGCTTTGTGGCGGAGGATGAAGTAGAGGTCCACCTTAAGTTTCGAAAGGAACGAAAATTATTTTGTTTAACCCTCATTTTAACAGTCTTGTCCTGAGGAAGGGCATGACCTTTACCTCCAGTAATGTCGGAAATTATTTCCTTTAGTTCAGGTCCGAATAGGGTCTTACCTTTAAAAGGAATAGCTAAAAGTTTAGATTTTGATGACACATCAGCAGACCAAGACTTAAGCCATAACGCTCTACGGGCTAAAATGGCAAAGCCTGCATTTTTCGCCGCTAATTTAGCCATTTGAAAAGCGGCATCTGTAATAAAAGAATTAGCTAGCTTGAGAGCCTTAATTCTATCCAAAATATCATCTAATGGAGTCTCAACCTTCAGAGACTCCTCTAGAGCCTCAAACCAAAAAGCTGCTGCAGTAGTTACTGGCACAATGCACGCTATAATTTGTAGAAGAAAACCCTGATGAATAAACAATTTCTTTAAAAGACCCTCTAATTTTTTATCCATAGGATCTTTGAAAGCACAACTGTCCTTAATAGGTATAGTTGTACGCTTAGCCGGGGTAGAAATAGCTCCCTCCACCTTAGGGGCCGTCTGCCAAGAATCCCAAATGGTGTCAGATATGGGGAACATTTTCTTAAAAGTAGGAGGGGGAGAGAACGGAATGCCTCGTCTATCCCATTCCTTAGTAACAATGCCCAAAATCCTTCTAGGGACTGGAAAAACATTAGTGTAAGTAGGGACCTCTAGATATTTATCCATTTTACACAATTTCTCTGGTGGAATTACAATAGGGTCACAATCATCCAGAGTCGCTAAAACCTCCCGGAGTAACAGGCGGAGGTGTTCAAGCTTAAACTTAAAGGCCATCACATCTGAGTCTGTTTAAGGGAACACCTTTCCTGAGTCTGAAAGCTCTCCCTCAGACAGCAATTCCCCTACCCCCAAATCAGAACACTGTGAGGGTACATCGGAGATGGCCAATAAAGCATCAGAGGGCTCAGCATTTACTCTAATACCTGACCTACTGCGCTTACCCTGTAAACCTGGCAGTTTAGATAATACCTCTGTAAGGGTAGTAGACATAACTGCAGCCATATCTTGCAGGGTAAAAGAATTAGACGCACTAGAAGCACTTGGCGTTGCTTGAGCGGGCATTAAAGGTTGTGACACTTGGGGAGAATTGGATGTCATAACCTGATTCTCTTCAGACTGAGAATCATCCTGAGACATACTTTTATCACCTAAAATATGTTCTTTGCAATGTAAGGCCCTTTTAGTACATGAGGGACACATTTTAAGTGGGGGTTCCACAATGGCTTCTAAACACATAGAGCATTGACTTTCCTCAATGTCAGACATGTTGAAACAGACTAGTAATAACCACAAAAAGTCTTGTAAACACTTTATTTAGTGAAAAAAACAACAATTTGAAAAATGGTACTGCGCCTTTAAGATTAAAAAAGCATACAATTTTTCCAAAACTGCTTTAAAATTTTATAATTATCACAATTTTAGCATATATGCGTCTTATCTTGCCAGCTAAGATTGCACCACAAATAAGGTATACTTAACCCTCTATGGAAAAAAACATTACTCAAAAACGTTATGAAAAATAAGATAGCAACCCCCTGCACCTCGCCACAGCTCTGCTGTGGCGCCTACCTGCCCTCAGGGCTCTGATAATTCACACTATCCTTTTGTTTAGGCAAAATCTTCAGCTTAGGCCCACCGGAGCTGGAGCTTGCTGCCTTCATAAGAATTTCAACTGCACATCTGAGGCGCGAAATTAGGCCCCGCCCATCTATATCTATGTCTCTCTGCCTAGTATAAACCGTTGTAAAGCGGTCTAGAAACTAGCCATGTGGGTTTTTCATATTCCCAATCTAATATTGTAAGCCATGTGAAAACCTCCAGTGCCATCAAACATAAAAACGTTTGCTCATAAAAACCTTATGTTGCCCCTAAGCATAAAACCGTTTTGCTCAAAACCTTATGTTACCAGTGTCAACCAATTTTTAGCCCATAATATACAGGTCCCAGTTATACCCCATCTATTACATGTAGGATTACTGCTTACCCCTTCCCTTATGGGAACTATGTCAGCCAGTTCTGAAATACCACAGTCTCTCCAGAAAAAAATGACTGAACATACCTTAATGCTTGTAGCATGAAAAACGTTTCCCACACTGAAGCTTCTCAAGTACTCCTCAGCCATTCTGTGGGAACTTCTCTGGATCTTAGTGACAACTGCTAAGATCATCAGTCTCCAGGCAGAAATCTTCATCCATCTGCTGCCTAAGAACACTCACCGGTACCATTTAAAATAAAAAAGTCTTGCTTGAAGAAAATAAAACTATAATTTTAACACCTCTTTCACTTTACCTCTTCCTATTACTAGCATAGGCAAAGAGAATGACTGGGGGTGGAGAGAAGGGAGGAGCTATATATACAGCTCTGCTGTGGTGCTCTTTGCCACTTCCTGTTAGCAGGAGGATAATATCCCACAAGTAAGGATGAATCTGTGGACTCGTCATATCTAGTAAAAAGTTTGAAATAGATAAGACGAGTCCACATTACTGTTTCCTTATGGGATTACTATTCAACATATACCAAGATGTACCCAATACATGAAATTTCCTAGTAAACACTATATTTGTATTTATAAGAAAAAGTTTTAAAAAGTCAGTACTCGACATATACCAAGATTTATCCATTAATGAGATCTCCTGCTATAGCTATTTGCAGATATAACGGACAGATATTCCATCTACCATAGAGGTAGGAAATTGGCCACATCAAATCTAATGCGATAAATCTTTTAGCCGGATTTACCCAGAGATACCATAGCCAATCAGACACTGTTCAATTGATATTCCAAAGCAGCTCTGTTCCATATTTTTTCGATCAGCATACAGCCAGTCTCTTATGATGTTACTATTAATCATATACCAAGATGTACCCAAAACAGAGATTCCTGGCAAGTGCTATATATGTAGCTAACAAACAGATACTGCAGATATCATGCAGATATGCTGATTATGAGTTATTTACAAATAACAATGGAGGTAAGTCTTCTAACAGTAGCTATATATATATATATATATATATATATATATATATATATATATATATATATATATATATAAAATCTTGTGACCAAATAAGATTATAATCCACCAAGGGGGAGATGGGGGGACTAGTTATTTATTGCCACATTTCCAGTACCAGGGAGACAGCGTGTTATACCTGGGAGGCCCATGGGTCTATATTTAAAGATGGCCATTTAAGCAAACGATGTGGCAGGGATTAAGCTGACATTCTCTAGTATATTGAGCTCCTGCCTCATTAGGCAGTCATCCGCTTTGGCCCATTTTCCCAGTACACACATACACAAGAACTCTTACCGTCTTCTGTCTCCCAGGAATCAGGCAGGTTCTTCACCCCATTCCTCTCACTTACCTCTTCGCTCTGGGGTGCGCCACAACGCCTAAGTAGGCAATAGATCGACTTCCTTCAATAAGCTGCTCACAGCTCAATGCCTCCGGCCCAAGAATATCACCCTGCTCCTCGAGGCTGATTGATATGGCAACGCTGAAAATCCGTGCAGAGATTTGAAGGAATGTCTTTAACTTGGAGTTATTGAAACAATTGTAAAGTGCATTGTGCATTGGTCCCAGGGAGAGTCTGTGTCTGTTCATATTAATGTATTAATCACCTCTATATCATGGCAATCGCATATATGTTGTGCATACATCAGTGCTTAAATATCAGAGATGCAATTCTCTAATCAGTCTAAATATTTGATAATATTCTTGGCAAAAATTAGTGCATTAGTCATGATAATTATAGGTTTCAGATATTACATTCCACACATGATAAGCATGAATGGAAGGTATTTGGCCATATTAACAGGAAGGAGTATTTACTTTTCAACTCTATTACAACTGGATAACCCTTATAAGCTTCATCTGAAGTAGCAAACAACGTATGCTCATGGAATATTAATCATAACATTTTCACATGCCACGTTGACTGATGTTAGATAGCATATACTGTATTGATTTCAGACACGTATCCTCAAGTATTCTTAAATGGCATAATATTCTCAATAGAAGTACACTTACATTTATTATCAATGCACACCTGCATATTACTTGATATAATGTGAAATAAAAATGAATAAAGTTGTTAATGTTTTGCAAATAAACAGCTATTAAAACAAGTAAAATACCAAATATAAAAAATGGTAATAGCGTGCGCCTGGGGCAAAAAGTCAAATTCAAATTCCAAAAATGGCAGATACTGCACTCAAAATGATTAATTAATCCTTAGCCGGTGTTGAATAGTGCAGTTACCAGCAAAATAATACTAATAATAGTTAAAGTGTGCTACTGAGTGAAGTAATCAATGTGAAAAGTGTAGATTTTAAAAGGTGTGTGAAATCACCCTAGATATAAATCTAATATTGGGATGTTGAAAGAATGTATATGTGTGAGAACCTTTGTATAAGGCGGCCCAAAAAACGATTACTGAATCAGCACCAATAATCAAGCGGCTAAAGTAATACAAACAATAACATATATAAAATATAAACTCTAAAAAATATATATATATATATATATATATAGAAAGAAGCTTATCGTGATATGAGTCCCAGAGAGTGGTGATATAAATTGATAGCTGGAATCGTCAGTGTTTCTGAAACAAAATGCTGGGAATTTTTATCATCTCAGTGGAAGTGTTCAAAAGAAACTGTTCAAAGTGCAATCGGCAGCTGGTCTTGACGGTGTCTGATCGGGACCCAGTATCTAGAAATGATGCAAAAAAAGACAGCGCCTCATTGTGCAAGTAGGTTTCGTATACGAGAATCACAGTGCAAGTGAAGACAAATAGAGATATACTCACAAGAGTATTGGCACCCTTATTGAAAGTGGTGCGAATAGACAGGCTGACGTTTTGTAGCAGTCAGTACGCTGTGCCGGATGACATCCGAAATCCTGAGCGGACGGCTGTGGGCTCTCCTTTGTAGATCGAGTCCAAATCCTCTGTGGCTGTGCTGTAGGAAGAGACAGCGTGCAGCTGCTCTCTGTGTGTAATCAACACTGCAAGCTGGTAATGAGCAAACAGTCCTCGGCAGAGCTACACTCGATATAAAACTCTGCTAATAATGGAAAAAGCTTGGCAAGCAACGATAAAAAAGCCAAATATGCAAGGCTTAGTTTAAAAAAGTAAAAACACTTTATTTGTGATGAGCTTTTACGCATTTCTCGGCCACAAGCTCCTGGCCGTTTCATCAGAACAGGTGTATAACACAAATAGTACAAAAGCACATTTAAAAAGCCTGCCAAGACAATTGATTGGTCAACATCAGACCAATCACAGACAAGATAATCAAAGAAAACAATTGTACAAACGATGATAGTACAAGCAACATATAGAATACAATCTGTATCTAAAATCTGTGTAATCGTCACAAATTGTATTTGGCCCTAAGTTACAATGTATTTATCTTGAGAAACAGATTTTGAAAGCACCTTGAAAGAACAACCAGTACTTAGTAAAAATAAAATGTAGAATGAATCCTATCTTCTATTATGCTAGTAAAACCCAGTCGTGTCCTTGTTTACTTTCCATTGAGTGTGTGCTATAAACAAATCTATGTACGCCTCAACAAAGAGGCATATATATATATATACATGCCTCGAAGAGAGGCTGTTTTAGTCTGTCTCATAAAATGTTGATCGATATAGAGGGGGAAATTTTTTTCTTTCTTTCTAAAATGCATCAGGGGAACAGATATGCATTGGCTCATTGAACCGTATTTGATATTTAGGTACCTAAAATATATGTGATGTTATGAAATATGTTCTAAGTGCAATATGTTGTAGTGCTATATGTGTATGTATATGAAATTGTATATTTTATATTGTGACCTTGAGTAGATATCATGAATTTGGATTTCGGATGTGTAAGTGGTTTGCATTGTAATGTAACTGGGTATGAGATTCACTTTCATATGTATTAGTCCTGAGTGATAATGGACATGATCATAGGTATGAAAGAAAAATACGGATATAGTCTAACTAAAGGCAGCTAAATCTAGATTTGAGTTCAAGCCCAGTGGGTGTAAAGTTTTCAATTTATGGATCCAAAAAGTTTCACGGATCCTTAACTGGATAATTCTATTATAATCTGTCGAAGGTGAAATATAATCAATGGGGTAAAATTTAAAGATATCAGGATTTCCCTTATGTTTGTTTAAACAGTGTTCCGGAATGCTATGTTTGATCTTTTTTTTAACACAATTTTTACAATTACGCCAGTGCTCACCCCAGCGCACCTTGGCCTTCCTAGAGGTACGACCTACATACTGTATTCCACAGCAACACTCTAAAACATATACTACATAGGTAGAGTTGCAATTCATGAATCTATTGATGTTAAAAACTTTTCCACTTACATAGGACTGGAAAGTCTTTCTCCCAGAGGTTATAACTTTACATGTATTGCACTTCTTTTGTCCGCATTTGTATACCCCTAATCTTTCAAAAAAAGAGGAAAAGGGAGAGATTTTTTGCTGCTTAGTCGTAGATTGTAAATTAGATGAAATGTGTTTGACCTTTTTGCTAGGTGCCAATTTGCTTCTGAGTGTTGGTGCTCTAGTATATACAATTTTTGGATGTTCCCCCAAAAGGGTCTTTAAAACAGGGTCTCTCTTAATTATATGCCAATGCTTGTTAATGGCCTTCTGTATCTGTATGTAGTTGGAATTATATTGTGTTATGAACAATGGTTCTAAAGAATAATTTTCATCTTTGTTTGTAGTTTGTTTATCTTTGCTTAACAATTTCTCCCTGTCTAAATCTCTAACTTTGCTCAAACAGTTATCTAAAAGATCAGAAGGATAGCCTTTTTCGGTGAATCTTTCATATATTATGTGACTTTGTTCCTCAAAAGAATTGGAATCTGAACAGTTACGTTTAATCCTTTCAAACTGACTGTACGGAATATTGGATAGCCATTTTTTGTGGTGGTTGCTTGTGTAATCTAAATAGCTATTACTATCAACTTTTTTGAAGAATGTTTTGGAACAAAGATTGCCGTCTGTGTCCCAACTTAGGGTCAAGTCTAAAAAATCTATCGTTTCTGAATTGATGTTAGCTGTGAAAGTTAGGCCCATATTATTGTTGTTCATGGATTCTGTAAATGTATGTGCTGATGTCTGGTCGCCCTTCCAGATGAAAATCAAATCGTCTATATAGCGGCCATAGTGCACCAGATTCGCCCCTGCTGAGGAGTTGTAAATATAGAGTTCCTCATAAATGCCCATGAAAAGATTGGCAAAGCTGGGGGCGAATCTGGTGCCCATGGCCGTCCCCTTAGTCTGCAAATAATATACATCTTGATAGATAAAATAATTGTGTTTAAGAATGAACTCAATGCACTCCAAAATAAATTCTCTCTGTATTTTTGGCATATATAGATCACGATTCAAAAAGGTAGCTGATGCTTGAAGACCCAGATGGTGTGCTATGTTTGAATATAATGCACTCACGTCACATGTGATCCATATAAGGTCACCTGTGTTTTTAATGTTCTTGATTTTATTTAGTAGATCTGTGCCATCCTTAATGTATGAGGGCAAACCTAAAACATATTTCTGCAAAATTATATCGACATAATAAGATAAATTATAAGTGAGATTGTCAATGCCAGCAATAATAGGGCGGCCAGGCGGATTGGTTAAACTTTTGTGAATTTTTGGTAAATGGTAGTAATGGGCTACACTTGGGTTACTGACTTTCAAGAAACTAGATTCATTTTTATTGAGAATATTGTTTGCAGCTCCTTTGTTAATTAGAGATTGATAGAGTATGAGAAACTGTGCAGTAGGATTATGTGATAGAACTTTATAATATTCAGTGTCTTTCAAAATTCTATCTGCCTCTTTTAGATATTCTGTCAGATCCTGAATAATGATCCCTCCCCCCTTATCAGCATCACGAATGATAATATTGGGATTGTTGGCAAGGGACTGAATGGCTAAATTATCACTCTGTCTTTTATAGAAACTCTTCTTAGAGTTTTTCTTTTTGATTTTTTCGAAGTCTTCCAGAACTAAGTTCTGGAAAACCTCTATATAATGATTATGCCCAGGAGGGGAGAAAGATGATTTGGTTTTTACGTTGGTGTGTATTATGCCCTCATATAAGTGTGTTGTAAAATTGTCGACAGTGCTATATATAGTGGGGGTTCTGTTTCCATAATCCATGGTATCTGTAAGAATACAGACTGTGTTTTTTTCTTCTGGATTATATTTTTTTAGGTTCTTTTGTGCAAAGTATTTTTGGAGTGCTAGTTTTCTAGTGAAGCGATTAAGATCGACAAATAGATTAAAATTATTATGTGGATTAGGTGGGCAAAAGGAGAGACCCTGTTTTAAAACCCTTTTTTCATGACTGGTGAGATTGTGGGATGACAAATTAAATATGCCCTTTTCTAATTGTGATTCTTTTTTCTTGGTGGTAAGGCCTCGGCCTCTTGACCCTCTTGGTCTGTGTGATATGGTCTTTTTTTGTTGTTGGAGTTTCGTTCGTCTGGGGGATTTTTGCCTGGTTTTGGAGCATTCCCTAAAAAAGGAGATGTGACTGCCAGATTGGAATTATTCCTGGCTTGTCTCTCTGTAAAAACATTGTCATCAGATGTAGAGGCTAGTGGAGAGAATCTGTTATTATGTTGAAAATTGTTGTAGGTAGATTTTTGGTGTTCCTGGTCACCAGTTCTGTTTCTAAGTGGACTGTTTGTTCTAAAATCAGAGTAATATGGTCTATGTTCTCGTCCCCTAGGATTATTCGGGTCCCGTTCCCCCTGATTATATCTGTGAAATCTGGGGGTTTCATAATTTCTATTATGGCTGTCTCGTCTGGAGTGTTGTTCATACTGATTGAAATTGTCTCGTCTGTAATGTTGGTCATATTGGTTGGGATGATCGGGTCTGTGTTGTCTGAAATTGTCCCGTCTGTAATACTGGTCATATTGGTTGGTATTATCAGGTCTATGTTGTCTGTTCCATGAGTCATTATAATTAAATTCGTGTCTGTTAAAATGGGATTGTCTATTCCATGGTTCCTGTCTAGTATGGGAATGTTGCTGGTGGTAGTGTGATTGATGATAAAATCTATTTTGTGAATGCGGATGTGTATGTTCTTGTCGTCTATTTTGTTTGAAGTTAGTACGATATGTCTGTTTGTGTGTATTATTTGATAAATTGTTACCTTGTTGAATGTCATTGTCATGTGATGATTGTAACTCTCTGTCCCCTGATGCATTTCCTAGTGTCTCTGAATTTGCTTCTGAGATTATCTGTATTTGCCTGTTATAGGTGTAAACTTGGTTTTTTGAGTAATCATTGTTATCCCTCTCTAACTTCTTTTTTTTAGATAGAACTAAGTCCTCTTGGAATTTGTCAGTACGTTCGTACATTCTCTTTAGAAGTCGTTCATAATCTGGATTCTCTAGATATTTCATTAGGTCTGCTTGAATTTTTTCAATATTTTCACTACATTTATCTGATAAAAGGCGTCTGTGTTCAATCAAAATTTTCATCAGATCGAAAGCACAATCATCTAGGATCTTATACCATTTTTCCAGGAGTTCAGTGTCCTCCTTAAAGGAACAATGTTCTAGGACACGTAAGCCTCTATATCCGTATTTTTCTTTCATACCTATGATCATGTCCATTATCACTCGGGACTAATACATATGAAAGTGAATCTCATACCCAGTTACATTACAATGCAAACCACTTACACATCCGAAATCCAAATTCATGATATCTACTCAAGGTCACAATATAAAATATACAATTTCATATACATACACATATAGCACTACAACATATTGCACTTAGAACATATTTCATAACATCACATATATTTTAGGTACCTAAATATCAAATACGGTTCAATGAGCCAATGCATATCTGTTCCCCTGATGCATTTTAGAAAGAAAGAAAAAATTTTCCCCCTCTATATCGATCAACATTTTATGAGACAGACTAAAACAGCCTCTCTTCGAGGCATGTATATATATATATATGCCTCTTTGTTGAGGCGTACATAGATTTGTTTATAGCACACACTCAATGGAAAGTAAACAAGGACACGACTGGGTTTTACTAGCATAATAGAAGATAGGATTCATTCTACATTTTATTTTTACTAAGTACTGGTTGTTCTTTCAAGGTGCTTTCAAAATCTGTTTCTCAGGATAAATACATTGTAACTTAGGGCCAAATACAATTTGTGACGATTACACAGATTTTAGATACAGATTGTATTCTATATGTTGCTTGTACTATCATCGTTTGTACAATTGTTTTCTTTGATTATCTTGTCTGTGATTGGTCTGATGTTGACCAATCAATTGTCTTGGCAGGCTTTTTAAATGTGCTTTTGTACTATTTGTGTTATACACCTGTTCTGATGAAACGGCCAGGAGCTTGTGGCCGAGAAACGCGTAAAAGCTCACCACAAATAAAGTGTTTTTACTTTTTTAAACTAAGCCTTGCATATTTGGCTTTTTTATCGTTGCTTGCCAAGCTTTTTCCATTATTAGCAGAGTTTTATATCGAGTGTAGCTCTGCCGAGGACTGTTTGCTCATTACCAGCTTGCAGTGTTGATTACACACAGAGAGCAGCTGCACGCTGTCTCTTCCTACAGCACAGCCACAGAGGATTTGGACTCGATCTACAAAGGAGAGCCCACAGCCGTCCGCTCAGGATTTCGGATGTCATCCGGCACAGCGTACTGACTGCTACAAAACGTCAGCCTGCCTATTCGCACCACTTTCAATAAGGGTGCCAATACTCTTGTGAGTATATCTCTATTTGTCTTCACTTGCACTGTGATTCTCGTATACGAAACCTACTTGCACAATGAGGCGCTGTCTTTTTTTGCATCACAGCTATTAAAACAATTTGGAAATATTTTTTTTAATTTGGATTATAAAAATATATGCATATTTATGAGATGGAAATCACACTTAAATAAGTGCTTCATACCAAAAATGAGATATTATATATCTGAAAATATTTGAAAAATAAAAATATAGTGTAATACCTGTGGCGGGCTTTGGGCTTTGGAGGAGAGGTACTTGGTATGGAAGTGTGGCGTCTTGGCCGACACACACCAGCTGACTGGGAGGCTAGAACATGTGATTCAGGGTCCTGCAGGGGAGATGATGGAGGAAGCAAGGGAGGAGGGAGTTTGTGGCCTATCTGCGAGCCTCTTCACTGCCTCTGCCAGGTGGACGAGTGAAGCATTATGAATGTCCATCTGGCTCTGTAGCCTCCTGAAGTCATGCTGCTGCTGGAGCCTGGTCAGCCTAAGCTCCCTGTAAATGAGCAGCAGTAAAGTATCCTGCTGGGACTGTGCAGGAATATTTCATTATATGGGGGGGACTTGGGGCTCCATAGGTGTATGGCACATATTCCTGGCTCTCTGTGGGGTTGTCGTCAATCAGTCTTGGGGACTGTGAGGGTTGCTCAATATGCAATTGAGGACAGACATTGGTGGGTGATGGTGGTGATTGTGTTGGCAGCATTTGTTGTGCCATGGAAGGGTGCTGGATCTGATGTTGTAGTGGCATATAGTACAGATGCTGTGGTGGAGGCTGCATCATATACTGTGGATGTTGAGGCTACATCATATTTTGTGGATGTTGCAGCTGCATCTGATACTGTGGATGTTGCGGCTGCATCTGATGCTGTGGATGTTGCGCCTGCATCTGATGCTGTGGTAGTTGAGGCTGCATCTGATGATATGTCCTCACAGATGAATATGGGGATGTAGCAGGAACATTTTCATCTTCATGTGCCAGTGGCTCTTGCATCCCCTTTGAGCATGCTACAGTAGGAGTATCCAGATTATATCACATCTCCCTCCTCAATGAATACTGGAACGTCACTGGCCTCTGGTGTTGTAGAGGACTTATAATCATGTTCCGATTCTAAAACATACATTGTTATGATTAAGTAATCTGATGAAACATTTGAAAATAATATATATATATATATATATATATATATATATATATATATATATATATATACACACAGTAAAGATTTATTGAAAGTTCCAGTGAGTGCAAGTTTTTCCTTTACTAATATTGATACCTACTAGCACCCTGGCAGTTGACCTGAAAGTGAGAGTGCACATCTCCGCTATCATATATAGAGAGATAAATATACAGTATATATTTATATATATATATATATATATATATACACACACACACAACACACAGAGAAAGCCCAGCACTCGCTTACAAGCTCTCAGCTAAGATTACAAGAAAACTGAAAGAGTTAGTTACCGCATCTGGCCAAATGGGACAAGCCCAGGTACCACGTCAAGGTCTCTTCCAAAACCTGGGTCCCTAATACAGCCATACAAATGCAAGCTCTCATTGTAATTTTCCCTATGGGCCTTGCACCCAGGCTTGTCTGGGGTTAACTGCCTGTGATTCTGGAGACAGCACAGCTTCCTGAGAGTGCTATAGCACCCAGGGCTGAGCATGTTTCAGGGTCATGGGATGTGTACCCAGTCCAGTCTGAGAGCCCAGTCCCCTTCCGTGTTTTGTATATGTCTAGGGAGATTACATAAATCTGTGAACCCTGACTTGTTCCCAGTTTGTTCCTATAAAAAAAATAATAGAAAAATATGGAAAGTAAATGAAAAAAGGGATGGGCAAAATGTATAAATGAATAAAAGTAAAATAGTTATATAGTGGTTAAGGCAAAGGTAGTTAAAGGGGAGATGGGAAGTGGGATAGGTGGTTAATGAAAGAGGTAATGAAGGAAGATGGGGCTATAGGGAGGTTAATGAAATAAAACAAAATGTGAATGTGTTTGTATCAAATAAAAGTGTTTATGTGTATAAACTAATGCGTGTTAATTAACTAATGTATGGATGTGTGTGTGTGTTCCTAATATTATATGAGTCCTATAATAAGAATATATGAAAAAAATATCAAACTCTCCACTAACTCTCAAACAACTCTCAAAACCACCAAACTCCTACCAGCGCAGCTAGCTCCCATGTCTTTCTCTCTAGAGGCGATCACAGGTAAAGATCACAGGTGCAAACCGTTATTCTTATAGACAGAGGTCGGGTTACCATGGCAATGTACTTATTATGGTGCACTTTTCGTCGAATCCGACATCGGTTGGCAATGCAAACTTACGTACGGCCGAAAAGAGCGACTGCGTGCAACACGCTATTCTTTTGAATGGTGTAAGGTAGGACTAGATAGGGAAGGAATTAGTTTCTAGTTCCACTCAGTCTCACAGATAGCGGGGTTAGAAATAAAATAACCCCTATTCAGTTCATAGACTGAGGGCCCAAAAGGGAATAGCAGGGAAAATTATGAGTCTCTGTTGGTGTGAGCAGGATAATAAACTCAGGTGAACTGTAATATGCAGAAGGGAGATTTATGAGTCTCTGCTAATGTGAGTTAGAATAATAAATGTCAGGAGAACTGCAGTTTAATATGGAGTTGGATAATCTTCACAATACAACACAGAAGAATCACAGCAGAAACTGAAAAGAGTACAGACTTATGAAATACTGAACTCTAGAGGATAATAATGGTACTTCAGGTATTGTTATGAATAAAACTTGTATCAGCAATATTTGAATAGTATAAGATGATCTTCCTTATCACATTAACAATTGAACTTAAGCTCAACCCCTTGCCACAGTAAATAATAAAATTAAGGTGATTACCTTTTATCTTCAGGCTGACTCC
Source organism: Bombina bombina (assembly GCF_027579735.1). Taxonomy (NCBI): domain Eukaryota; kingdom Metazoa; phylum Chordata; class Amphibia; order Anura; family Bombinatoridae; genus Bombina; species Bombina bombina. Next base: position 194,749,196 of record NC_069502.1, on the reverse strand, counting down.
CGGCTGGTTAGTGCACTCTTGGAAAATGCAGCTCAAGCTGAAAGGAGAGCGTTACCTAATAGGTGCAGGAAGCACAGTGTAGACCGGAGCTCAGAAGTAGTTGTGTTGGGGGTGAGAAAGTAGTCTGACCGTAGGTTGATGCGTCTGCAGACTGTCAGGATAGGAACAGGTCAGATCGAGTAATCACCGGAAGTGGATGCCGCAGCTGTGGATGGAGGAAGTCGGAACTTGCGGCTTCTGTGGAAAACTGACAGGCTGCTTAAACATAGTGAGAGATAACAAGCTGTAAGCGTAACTGGAAATAAATTACAGCAGGTTAGTAACAATGAAATTCCAATTTAAGTTAGGTAGAAAGTCATATCCTTGGTACTTTAGAAAATGTAAAGGCTTAAGCAAGAGTTTGTAGGAGAGATCCAGAGAATCCTATCCCACAACGAATCCTAAGCACTGTGAAGTAGGAGGAGGAGCCTTATATAGGCTGGATGTTAAAGGCACAGGAATAGTCATGACAGGAGCCCCCCCCAAAAGGAGCCACTCCGAGGCTCAAGGCTTAGGGCGATCCGGGTGCCTCCGGTGAAACAAGGACACAAGTCTGGGAGCAGAGAGGTTGGAAGAAGGTTCCCAAGAATCTTCATCATGAGAAAAACCCTTCCAATGGATGAGGTATTGAAGAGTACCACGGAAATACCTTGAATCCAGGATAGAATGAATCTCGTATTCTGGCTCAATAGAGGGTGTAGAAGATGGAAGTTGACATCTAACAGAACTAAGTTCAGAGAGACAAGGTTTCAACAAGGAGACATGGAAAGTCGGATGTATTGGAAGTTCCTTGGGTAGGTCCAAAGTGACTGCATTGAGATTGACAATTTTTGTAATAGAAAAGGGACCGATGTAGAGAGATCCAAGTTTTCTGGTTGGAACCTTAAGATGTAAATTTCTGGTAGAAAGCCATACATAATCGCCAATTTTGTAAGAGGGTGGATTACGGCGTCTTAAATCATAGTATGATTTTTGATGACTTTGTGCATTTTTGAGGTTCTCTTGAATAATAGCAAAATGTTTAGCTAGTTCATTCATCATATCATTCACCAAGGGAGATGGTGTCTCATCTCTGGGGTAGAGATGAAAACGAGGATGGAAACCGTAATTGGCATAAAACGGCGACATTTTTGTTGAAGAATTGACGGAGTTATTGAAGGCAAACTCAGCTGTAGGTAAGAGGGATGTCCAATTATCTTGGAGTTGGGAGCAGTAGCATCTTAAATACTGCTCAAGAGTTTGATTTGTCCTCTCTGTTTGTCCGTTTGTTTGAGGGTGGTATGCCGTACTAAGCCTAGGTTGAATCTTTAAGATGTTACATAAATGAGTCCAAAATTTGGAGGTGAATTGAGAACCTCTATCTGATGTGATAGTGTCAGGGAGGCCGTGATACCTAACAACCTGAGAGAGGAAGACTTGTGCTGTTTCTGCTGCAGTCGGTAAGGAGTGACAAGGAAGAAAATGGGCCATTTTGGTAAATAGGTCCACTACCACCAAGATACAATTGTTGTTGTTGGAGGCTGGAAGATCTACAATAAAATCCATTGCCACGTCCTTCCATGGCCTGTCAGATATGGGTAGAGACATTAGTAACCCATATGGATGGGATCTGGAATTTTTCGTTGTTGCACAGATAGGACATGCCTTGACATATTGTATAACATCTGTGGTCATGTGAGGCCACCAGAAATCTCTTTTTAAGAGATCTATAGTTTTGTGTATCCCCGGATGTCCAGAAATCATAGAATCATGTGTAGAATGGAGCAAGTCCTTTCGCAAAGCTGGTGGTACATAAACTTTTCCATAGTGGTAATATAAACCGTCTCTAGCCTTTGTTAATGATTGGTTAGGAATGCTGGGATCTTGTTCTTGTGAAAGTCGTAGTTGAGATGTAGAATCGAAAGATAATCCAATGAACCTATCTTGTGGAATGATAGTAGATACTGGAGGTGATGGGTTAGGTCTAGAATCCTTTCTGGATAAGGAATCTGCCTTACCATTTTTACTACCTGGACGGTATGTGATGATATAATCAAATCTGGAAAAAAACAAACTCCATCTAATCTGACGAGCTGATAGGGTCTTATTTGTTTTCAAGTACTCAAGATTTTTATGATCTGTGTAGATCAATATAGGAAAAGATGTACCCTCCAGAAGATGCCTCCAAAACTCGAAGGAACTTTTAATTGATAAGAGTTCTTTCTCTCCTATGGGATAATTTATTTCTGATGAAGACATGATTCTAGAGTAAAAACCGACAGGGTGGAGAGGAGACTTCGGTGATTTGCGCTGAGAAAGGATGGCGCCCAAAGCGTAATCGGAAGCATCCACCTCCAATACATACTGTAAAGTCGGGTCTGGGAATTTGAGTATAGGAGCAGAGGTAAAGGCCTTCTTTAATTTCTTAAAGGCTGAGTCAGCATGATTATTCCAAACAAAAGGAGTCTGTTTGCCTGTCAAAGAGGTTAATGGTTTAGCCAAAGTGGAGAAATTTTTTATGAATTTTCTATAGAAGTTGGAAAATCCAATAAAACATTGAACATCCTTAATACTTTGAGGTGTAGGCCATGATGTTATAGCCTCTATCTTTTTGTTTTCCATCTGTATACCATCAGGGGAAATAATATAACCTAAGAAGGATATGGTGTCAGTGTTGAAAATACATTTCTCAGGTTTAGCAAAAAGAGAATTATCTCTTAACCTTTGAAGAACCATCTTAACATGTTCTATGTGTTGTTCTGTAGTTTTTGAATATATCAGTATATCATCTAAGTATACTATTAAACAGATGTCCAGAATGTCACGGAAAATGTCGTTAATAAAACACTGGAATGTCGCTGGGGCGTTGCATAACCCGAACGGCATAACCGTATACTCATATAACCCGTATCTTGTACGGAAAGCGGTCAGCCATTCGTGCCCAGACTTTATTCTTATTAAATTATATGCGCCTCTAAGGTCAAGTTTGGTAAATATAGTGGCCCCCTGGAGACGTTCTATTATCTCAGGTATAAGGGGTAACGGGTACCTGTTTTTCTTTGTACGTCGGTTCAATTCCCTATAGTCAATTATAGGTCTCAATGTACTGTCTTTGTTACGGACAAAGAACATACCTGCTCCAGCAGGAGAGGTTGAGGGTCTGATAAACCCTTTCCGTAAATTGTCATCCAGGTATTGTTTTAAATGTACCAGCTCTGGTTCAGACAGGGGATAGATATGCCCATAAGGAATATCAACCCCGGGTAATAGTTCTATCGGGCAGTCATATGGTCTGTGAGGAGGTAGTTTCTCAGCGTCAACTTTGTTAAATACGTCTGAAAAGTCGTTATAACAGTCAGGAACTGGGTGTTGTACGACAGTGGTATGAAGAATCTGTGTGGAAGGATTACATGATTTAAGACAATGGTCAGAATTAAAAAGTAATTGTGAGGTTTTCCAATTTATATGGGGTTCATGTGTTTGTAACCAATTTAGACCAAGCACTAACGGAAACAATGGAGAGGCTATAACATCAAAAGTCACGTATTCTTTGTGACCGGAACTAGTGGTCATTAGTAGGGGTGTAGTGCGATGAGTGATGGGGCCAGAAGAAATAAAAGAACCATCAATAACTCTGATAGCTAGTGAATCAGATCTTTTTATTAAAGGTATATGGAACAACTTAGTGAATGCTTTATCAATTAAATTGCCATAAGTTCCTGAATCAATAATGGCTTGTGTCGGGACTTTTCGGGAATGCCACTGCAAGGAAACAGAAATGTTGACATGAGAATTAGTGGATGAGTGATGAATACAAGTGATACACCTAGTATCTGGCTTACCCTTCTGTTTAGACAAACTGGGGCATTCCTTGACGGAATGACTTTTTGCGGCACAATACAGACAGAGATTGTTACTTCTTCTTCTATTCTTTTCCTCAGTGGAGAGGGGTCCTTTGGTGAAAGCAACCTCCATTGGCTCATCTGTGCTGCGTTGGGTAGGAGATGAATAAGATGGTGTGGGAGGCTTCCTCCAGGTATTTTCCGAGAATCCTCTTTCGTGTCTTCGTTCACGTAAACGTCTGTCTATAGTGACAATTTGTGTCATAAGTTCTTCTAGAGTGCTTGGTAGGTTACCCCTAGCGAGCTCGTCTTTTATAGGGTCAGAAAGTCCCTGGCGGAACTGAAAGAACAATGCTGCTTCGTTCCAAAGCGTGTCTGGTGCCCATCTTTTAAAATCTGAGACGTAGTCTTCAGCGGGGCGTTTATTTTGCTTGAGTGCCCTAAGAGCTGTCTCAGCAGTACTCTGTTTGTTTTTATCTTCATACAGGAATGACATCTTGTCAAAGAACAACTGGAGGGAATCCAATACAGGATCATTAGTCTCAAAGAAATTAGTAGCCCAGATCTTGGGTTCTCCTTTAAGGTAAGATATTACAGTGAGAACTTTGATGCGTTCGGTGGGATACGTCTTAGGTTTCAGGGAGAAATAAAGTAGGCAGGAATTTTTGAACTCCCTAAACTGACTTCTTTCCCCTGAAAATCTTTCTGGGGGACAAACCTGAGGTTCAGGTTGCGTGTCTGTTGTGGCAGGTCTTTTATCCACATGATCCCTAATTACAGTTCTTAAATATTGATTTTCAGATTGAATTTCTTTGAATCCTTGGATGAGAATGTCTAGGTTTACCATAATTTTTAGAGGTGAAACTGGGACCACCTGGTGCGGTGCCAGTGGGGGTGTGGTCAGGAGCGTGGTCAAGGGGGCGTGGCAATTACCGGTCCTTTTAAAGTAGTAGCTTTTGTGTGTGTAATGTTTCGTGGATACTCTACCCTTCCTCAGTCAAACAAATGAATCACAATAGACCATAACACCACCCCCTAGTGAAAAAGGCACCATTACGTTGTCATGGCAAATAAATCATTAATCTAAATCTCAGGTGCTAAATAATGCCAAACATCAAGCATAATTATCACTTTCATAATTATTAATTTCACAATTTAATATCTGCAGTGTAATATGTGTTTTATGTGTCTAATTAAGGAACAGAGCCAAATACTGATAAGGCATAAATACAATATTGAATGAAAGTAAAAAAGAAACACGTACCTGCTAAAGCTGTTTAAGAGGCTACTCTATACCATAATGCAGGAAGATTATAGCCAAAATACTATCCTGCATGAAGTAAAGCAAGATTCAGGCCAAAAATCCTGCCTGTCTGTACTTCCTAGTCATACCCATATGATTCCCCTAAAGGTGTATTACCAGCAATGTCACCAGGGGTTCGGGGGGGTGTTAAATTCTTAGAAAAATAAACCAAATAGTACTACAAAATAAAAAAAAAACCTATGCTGCTCACTCAGCCTGTATTACTAAATGTAAACTTTGAAGGACACAAACGTTAAGCTAAGCAGCTGTATGTAACAAAGTATCAGCATCCAATTATGCTGGAGAGGTGGGCTGAAACCCAGACACATGATTTGAAACCTGGAGTTGGCAACCCTACTGGGACAGAATGAACAACTGGGTGGGACACTGGGACAGCGCCTCCAAACCGGGACAATCCCAGTAAAAGTGGGACTTCTGGTAAGCCTAAGAATGTCCATATTTAGTGTGAGTGTACTCACTTTATTGGTGAGTTCTGCTAATTCCATTATAATTCCTAATTTTATGGCTTAGGATTCTGTAAGGTAGGACTAGATAGGGAAGGAATTAGTTTCTAGTTCCACTCAGTCTCACAGATAGCGGGGTTAGAAATAAAATAACCCCTATTCAGTTCATAGACTGAGGGCCCAAAAGGGAATAGCAGGGAAAATTATGAGTCTCTGTTGGTGTGAGCAGGATAATAAACTCAGGTGAACTGTAATATGCAGAAGGGAGATTTATGAGTCTCTGCTAATGTGAGTTAGAATAATAAATGTCAGGAGAACTGCAGTTTAATATGGAGTTGGATAATCTTCACAATACAACACAGAAGAATCACAGCAGAAACTGAAGAGTACAGACTTATGAAATACTGAACTCTAGAGGATAATAATGGTACTTCAGGTATTGTTATGAATAAAACTTGTATCAGCAATATTTGAATAGTATAAGATGATCTTCCTTATCACATTAACAATTGAACTTAAGCTCAACCCCTTGCCACAGTAAATAATAAAATTAAGGTGATTACCTTTTATCTTCAGGCTGACTCCCGGCTGGTTAGTGCACTCTTGGAAAATGCAGCTCAAGCTGAAAGGAGAGCGTTACCTAATAGGTGCAGGAAGCACAGTGTAGACCGGAGCTCAGAAGTAGTTGTGTTGGGGGTGAGAAAGTAGTCTGACCGTAGGTTGATGCGTCTGCAGACTGTCAGGATAGGAACAGGTCAGATCGAGTAATCACCGGAAGTGGATGCCGCAGCTGTGGATGGAGGAAGTCGGAACTTGCGGCTTCTGTGGAAAACTGACAGGCTGCTTAAACATAGTGAGAGATAACAAGCTGTAAGCGTAACTGGAAATAAATTACAGCAGGTTAGTAACAATGAAATTCCAATTTAAGTTAGGTAGAAAGTCATATCCTTGGTACTTTAGAAAATGTAAAGGCTTAAGCAAGAGTTTGTAGGAGAGATCCAGAGAATCCTATCCCACAACGAATCCTAAGCACTGTGAAGTAGGAGGAGGAGCCTTATATAGGCTGGATGTTAAAGGCACAGGAATAGTCATGACAAATGGAAACCTGTTACTAAAATGAAGCAGTAAATTACTTTTAGCTGTCGGCCGCTTCGGTAGCTTACAGCTCCATTTTTAACGGCTCAATGGAAGCGAGCCCTTAATAAACAGAGAACCCAGGTTATGGGTATAATAAAAAACACTGGCATGGGGGGCGGAGTGGAGAGCTGAACCGGCAGAGCACATCTCAGGGAAGTTCCTGATCCACATATAAAATATATGAGCTTTTTCAGGCTTCTAAAGGATAAATGTGACTCTATAGTGAATATAACTATAAAGGGCCTTAGAGGAGTGTGAAAGAGGCTTTCCAGGTTGTATCTCTAGCCTATGTTGTTCAGTCAAACCACACAATTCTGTCCAACAGGCCTCAGGGTTTTAAGCTTCTGCATATTCCCCCCTAGGAAACTGGGTTAAAGAGTAGTCTGATTCGACTACACATACTACATGGAGATGGATACCAACATACAGGAGTTTGAAGAAGCAATTTGTGAGTTACTAGAAGAGCATTTTGCTGGCCTGAGAATCTTAATTCTGCAAAGTTTTGCAAACTGTTCTCCCCCATGTGACTTTCATGATGGTGACTGGGATTCAGAAGCATCTACCGGTCGAATACGATCTTATGTTGTGATTAATACACCCCAGAGTGACACTAGAAATGTGGAGTCTATAATGGCATCAGAGCCAGGAGTAACTTCCATACCTGACACTGAAAGCAATACCATGCACGATGATGTGAACAAGGCTGAGAAGTACCTGGGTAAAGCGGAGATTGTTTTAGATCCCTTCACCACCTTTTTAGGGCTAGAACATCAGCCTGTGTAATTTTGACTGTGAAACATCAGTCTGCTAGTGTAATCTAATTGCAGTTGCCTGCCTGCAGTGCCACCACTCATATCTGTTGTAACAGTAGTGTAAATTTAAAAAAAAAAAACTTTTTTGACTGTGAAACATCAGTCTGCTAGTGTAATCTAATTGCAGTTGCCTGCCTGCTTGCCAGCATGTGTGCCAGGCCCACTTGCCCACAGTGCCACCACTCATATCTGTTGTAACAGCAGTGTAAATTAAAAAAAACAAAAACGTTTTTGACTGTTAAACATCAGTCTGCTAGTGTAATCTAATTGCAGTTGCCTGCCTGCCAGCGTGTGTGCCAGGCCCACTTGCCCACAGTGTAAGGAGGATAGGTGAGAATTGGCGCTTATATCAACCCTAATGCCAAGTATAGAAGGGTCTCTCTCTAAGAACCCTGAGGAGGATAGTAGAATAATTTAAGCGGAAATACTGGCGCTGAAAGCAGGGTAGTACACAAATACAATATAGCCTAAAAGGGTCTACCTTAGCAGAAATATAATCGTTATAAAAGTATATAAATAGTAATAGCCTAATATATATCTTAGAAAATATATTTAATAGTGTAAAATTACAATACAATCAAGATTATAAAATCAATGTTAATAAAATCAGTACATATATACTAAAAAGTAATTAATGGGGCCCTTTAAATTAGTTTGAAAAAACATACAGAAAGGGGAAAGATTAACCACAAATCTATATAAATACATATAAGTATAAGTATAAAAAGGGCAGAGATATTCAAACAGTATAAATAAAAACAAATAGCAATACAAAGAGACTTAATAACTGGATGTCCAGCGTAAAAACCAGGGGTTAAAACAGTATTAATCTGGGGTTAAAACAGTATTAACCTGAAAGTGCACTATAGTGAACAAAAACACTTGTGCCTAGATGATCATACTAATAGCATTGGATCAAGCTAAAGGGCGAGTGAGGTACCTTGTGCTAATCTGTGGAGCACAGATATTAATATTGTTCGTCCTGTAGGTGGGTGATCTTCTGGAGGTGAGTGTGTACTCCTAGCGTAGTCCGCTTACATCACCCTTTCTGAAAATGCCCAGCTGATTTTGTGAGGAACAGAAAGTAAACGATCTCTGGGGTAATAGCAATCCTTTAGATGATGGTAGATAGTAACTTCAAGGCACTCTTATTCCGTGGTGCTTAATGCAGGTACTAGATCATCTGACAGTATATTCAATTTGTAGACTGGTGCTCTCCCTCAGAGGGCTGTATTCAAATTCACAGGCCTTGGGGGTAGTGAGCCAGGTGTTGGTAGTTGTCCTGTGTGCTTTTTCAACATGATAGCAATCCTTTCAGCGGCTGTATCAAGTTCACAAGCCTTAAAGGAGTTCAGCTTAGCAGTAGTTCTTCTTGTAGGAAATGAGACACAGTCATCAACCGGTTTCTCCCCTCACTTGGGGCTTTTTCAAGATGTGTTCTCATTGCTGGCAGGTATTCCTTTATAGGGCTATCCTGTATCCTTATTGGTTAGTTCAAAGGGGGTGTGTGATCTCAGTTAAGGTGGAAATTGAGTTATATCCCTTAAACTTTTAAGGAGGTATCCTATTGTCTCTTGTAGTTTTTTGGAAATGTCCCGTTGTTAGATTTAGTTTAACAACTAGTATACTAAAAGTACATACCATACGTGTAATATGGCCACATCCATGGTGAAATAGACTTTAAATTATGAGTAAAGTCTATTCAAGAGTTAATTCAAGAGTTAGTATTTTTTGGAGTCTTCAATTTGATTAAACACATAGGTAGATGTAAAAGACATATGTCAGTATTGTACAGGAAATCTAGAGTTTTTACAGAGTTTTACGTTTGATAGTTACAAAAAGAAGTAAATTAGGGACAAAAAGAGAGAACTGGAGGTTCTCATTGTCTTAGAGTTAAAGTTAAACACATAGGTAAAGAATTTTTCCCATATGTGTATGTGATACAGAAAATAGACAGACATTCTAGATATTTCACGTTTGGTGGTTGCATATTGGGGCATATTTATCTGATCAAGAGTCGGTATTGTTTGGGGGATGATAGTATGATTAAACACATAGTTAAAGGTTAAACACATATGTCGATATTTGTTCTCTTTTTGATAAATATTATAAAATCTTACATTTGGTACTTGCAAACGGAAGTTAATTATGAAAAACGGTTCTAAGTGTATTAGGGGTAAAGTTAAACACATAGGCAAAAGTTAAACACATAGGTAAAAGTTAAACACATATGTATATATGACATGGACAAACTATTCCAAAGTTTTACATTTGGTACTTGCAAACGGAAGTTAGTTATGAAAAAACGGTTCTTAGTGTATTAGGGGTAAAATTAAACACATAGGTAAAAGTTAAACACATATGTGTATATGACATAAAATGAAGACAGACTATTCCAAAGTTTTGCATTTGGTGGGTGCATACTTGGGCAAATAATGAAAGGAGGTTCCGATTGTTTTTAAAAGGCATATCTAATAGAGAACCTTAGGGGAAGTTTCAGTCAAACATAAAAGGAGCTACATCAAGTTCTGAGTTTAAGCCTAATGGGTGCAGTGTTTTCATGGTATATATCAGTTCGGCTTCCTTTTTTAGGAGCTTTGTTTCAAAATTCCCTCCTCTCCATTCTGGCTTGACTTTCGAAATCCCCCAGAATTTAAAGTCTTTAAGTCGGTTATTATGGACCTCTCTAAAGTGTCTGTATAGGTGTGTTTCCTTGTTACCTCTAGAGGAAAGAGAGGAGGAAGGGGCAGAAACAATAAAGAAACCAAGGGACAGACGAGAGCAATGGTAGAGCCTGATACCTCAGGAATATTTAATCTAAGCAAAACAAGTCTAAGTAATGAAGAATCAAAAGTTCTAAGCCTAGGTTTATCCTTTGCACCTACGTCTAAACTCAATAAATTCTAACACATATTAATGTATCACAGTTCATAAGGAAACTCACACTCAAGAGGTATTTTATTAAAAATCCAATTGATCAACACACATCCAGACAATACATTGCAGACCTCAAATTTGTTCATACAGATTTAAAACCAAAGTCCAAGTTTTACCCCACTCAAGAGAAAGGGAAGAACGTAGAATTGTTTGAAAAACTAGTACAAAGAGACATAGAAAAGTATGAGCCAAATAAAAATAATAAAAAAACGCCTTTTTAATTTAAAAAAATCTGAAAACGATGCCCTCAAAAGACTGAAAGAGAACAAAGACATCATAATTAAGCCAGCCGATAAAGGGGGTGGAGTAGTGATTATGGACAGGGACTACTACCTAGTAGAAGCAGAAAGACTATTGAAGGATGAAACCACCTATAAAGAGTTAAAAAGAGACCCCACCAGATCCGACCATCTAATTTTGAAACTTCTAGATACTGCTAAAAATAAAGGTATACTCAACTCTAAAGAATACAGTTTCCTATACCCCGAATTTCCTAGAATTCCCATTTTTTATTTTTTACCAAAGATTCATAAAGATTTTAAAAAATCCACCAGGTCGCCCGATTATTTCAGGGATAAACTCACTAACCGCCAACTTGTCCCAATAAATAGATAGATTCCTTCAAAAATATGTCAAACAATTACCCTCATATTTGAAAGATTCAACACAAGTGCTACAACTTCTAGATAACTTGAAAATTGACGGTGAAATCATTTTAGCTACATGTGACGTGACATCTTTATACACAAATATTGCACATGATCTAGGTGTTAAAGCAGTTACAAAGTTTCTAAAGAAAGATGAAACTATATCCAAAGAACAAAGAGAATTCCTATTAGCATCAGATTCATTCTTGAAAACAATACATTTTCTTTTAATCAAAAGATGTATCTACAGATTAAAGGTACCGCTATGGGCACCAGATTTGCACCAAGCTATGCCAATCTTTTTATGGGGGATTGGGAGTCCGAATTTTTGGGAACCAATAGCTTGGTGCAGTATCTGGTGACCTATAAGCGGTGCATTGACGACATTCTGATTATCTGGAAAGGTACTGAAGAAACACTATTTGAACTGTTCTCCTCCATGAACCAAAATGACAGGGGATTACAGTTCACTTACAAAATAAATAAACATAAAATTTTGTTTCTAGATCTGGACATTGAAACCAACAATGACCAATTTAATACCAAAACTTTCTTTAAGAAAATAGATTCCAACAACTTTATTCATGCTACAAGCTGCCACCTTTCAAAGTGGAAAGAAAATATACCCAAAGCACAATTTCTGCGGATTAGAAAAAACTGCACTAACCCAGTGACGTGCTGTCATAGGAGGCAGGGGAGGCAGCGCTTCCCCTGTCCTATGTCTGTAATTACACTTTTAAAATAATTTTTATTAAAAATAAAAATATATATATATTTTTAAGGTTTTTATATATTTTTTTTGTACCCTAAGGTCCCCCCCCCCTAACCCCCACCCCCTGCCGCCAACTCTGCTGCCATGAATTACAAGAAGGCTGTCTAGTTTAAACTAGCCAATAGCGAAGCAAATCCATCCATTCCATATCCACATTGCGCAAAGGAGAGGCTGAGAGCCGTTCAGCTACCCTCCTTTGTATAATATGAAGATGTTGGAGACTGCTGCCACCCAATGGTGCTTCTCTCTGCAGGCTATACCGCTCCCATAGAAGCTGCTCTCTAAGCAGCCTCCAGACTCCGGAGCCAATCAGCGCCCAGCTCTCTTTATAATCTGAGTTCTGGGCGCTGGGCGGGAGGAAGACATGTCTGACTGACACAGAGAGGCTCAGACTGAAACGAGCAGTCACGTGTGGGTGAGCCTGAGCCGGTAAGGTGGACATCAGTCAAGGGTGATACCATCTGCACAGTGCTCTTTACTTACATACTATCTAACTAGCAATATATTCTAAGCATAATTAACTAAACTTGTATGTAAAGAGAGAGCGCTATTACAGGGGGCCCGTTGGAGCAGCTGTCAGTACTTGCACTGCAGTCACTCATTGACACACCGGTCTGCTGTGTGTAAGACAGTTAGTGCAGTGCATATGCAGCTGCACCATATACTTGCAGCACGGTTTAGATGCCCTAGTGCCAATATACTTGCTGTTATTGTAAGTGTGGCTGGCTGGCTGGCTGACAGAATGGAATCACACTTCTCTCACTTCAGCCCTGTGCAACTTCCATGCTGAAGATCTAGAATGCCGGGGGCTGGGGCTTAAAGGCAAGTTTAAGAGGTCAGTTTTGTTTTTAGCTTTGGCGTTTATGGCATTGCTGTGTGATTTATTTTTATTGCTTTGCTTTGCTTTCAGTTAGAAATCTGGAGCCGTCACTAAATTGTGCATTGATAGTCTGCCCCTTCAAACATCCTGCATGGGAGCTATGAGACCGTTTAGCAAATGAAGGTCAAGTTAAGTGATCACACATATTTTTTACAAAATCAGTGACTTTGCTCAGCTTCATATTTCATAAGCAGGTTTTTTTTTTTTTTATTGTTACTTTAATTTTGCTAAAAGTGAAGTCAGTTAAATACAGGGACATGCTATAAATCAGTCCCCTGGTCTAAGAACTGCTCAGTTTACTCTAAATGCTTTTTTTTTTTTTTTTTTTTTTGCTTGCACTCATTAACTCTTCATTTAGAAATAAAGGGTAATCCCCTTCTGTATCTGTTTTAGTGTGTGCATCCATATGTATGTGAGTGTATTTATGATTGTACATATATGTGTGTGTGTGTGTGTGTGTGTGTGTGTATGTATATGTGTGTCTATGTATGTATGTATGTATGTTTAAAAAAAAAAAAAACTTGAGACAGATTTAAAGTAGAAGTGATCCTTTATTGAAAGACAGAGAAGTCAGCAGTGCTGAGTTCTCAGTCTTTCAATAAAGGATCACTTCTTCTTTAAATCTGTCTTAAGTTTTGTTGTTGTTGTTATTTTTTTAGAAACATGTAAGGGTCTGCACTAAAGTGTAAGTGTATACATATATTTTTTAGGAAAATTGTTTTCATGCAAACATAGCTCCCTTCATTACCTTGTATGTATATACATGTGTGGGTATGTGTGTAATTATATATGTGTGTGTGTGTATACACATGTATATGTATGTGTGTATATGAGTGTGTGTATGTATGAATGTTTGTGTGTGTATATGTAATACTATGTAGGTATGAGTGTGTCTGTGTGTGCATGACAGTGTGTATGTATAAATGTGTGTGCATGTTTTTTATTATTATGTGTATGTAAAACAATGTATGTTTGAGTGTGTGTGTATGTATGCAGGTATGAGTGTATATGTAACTGGTTAATAATGCAGGGCAGACAGCATAAAAAAAAAAGAAGTTCTGAACAATTAAATATATTTCAGTAGTGTCACTGTCTACCAATAGGGCTGTGGGAGTTATCCTTATCACTCCTTATCAGCCAGTGACCAATTGTAATATGTATAATTAAGAAATGTACCTATAGTAATAGATTATTTGTGCATAGACTTTTCACATAATATTGAGAAGAATAGAAACTATAGTACTACGTGTTATTTACAGTCATATAACAACACATGTATGTAGTACTATAGCTTCTATGTATTCTTCTCAATATCACTGACTGTCAGTAAACAATCTGTTTGACCTGTCATTGGTATATCTGATCCTACAAATTTAGGAATGTGTACAGTACTGCAAGTAAACATTTTATTTGCAGTACTGTAGACATTCCCAAATGTGTCTTAAAGGGACAGGACACACCTTGAGATTTTCTAAATAAAGCGTTAAGAATAATGAAACAACTTTGCAATATGTTTTCATTATTTATTTTGCCCCTTTCTCATGTATTTTAGCACTGAAAGGTGAGCCAGTTCTAATTATCAGAACATGGAATGCACCTTGCTGACGTCTCAAGGCTAAGCCTGCTACATATATGTCCCTAATTGGCTTTAGTGGATAACAGCTGCAAAACTCTTTATACTAACTGTATGACAGTGGCCTTGTTGCATGAGGAATAAAGGCCCATATTGGCTTCTCCTTCTCCAGATAAGGCAAATGGTGGAGTTTGACTAATGGAGAATATCTGCAGTAAAAAGGATGTTCATTTATTTTAAACCATTAAAGGAGCATTAATCACAATTTTTTCTTTCATGTTTCAGATAGAACATGCAATATTAAACAACTTTACATTTTACTTCTTTTATCTAATTTGCTTTTTTCTTTTGGTAACCTTTGTTGAAAAGCATACCAAGGTATGCAAAGGAGCAGCAATGCACTGCTGCAAGCAGCTGGTGATTGGTGGCTGCACATATATGCCTCGTCATTGGCTTATGTACTCAGCTACCTCCCAGTAGTGCATTTCTGTTACTTCAACAAAGGATACTAAGAGAATGAAGCAACTTTTATCAAATAAATTGGGAAGTTGTTTAACATTGCATGCTCAATCTGAATCATGAGCAAAATGTTTAGGTTTTGTGTCTTTTTAAGATATGTTATTCTATAGCAACAATACAGAAATGTCTTGTTATAACAAGGTGTTTACTGTCCCTTTAAGGCCAGATACCTGCTGCAATTTCACACCAGATTTCACAATGGTGGAGTTACTCAAGAAACTATGACCCACAGAAAATCACAGTATAAATATAAGAAATAAATGTAAGAGGAAATGGTTTATTTTTTCAAGTAAAGGGACAGTATACACCTTGAGAGTCTTTTATTAAATATTTAGTTATGCATAATGGTACAACTTACAATATACTTTTATTCTATATTCTATCCATTTTCATGTCATTTAGCTCTGAGAATTAGAAATACACAATTTCCCACACTGCTAACTTATAAGGCTACATATCTTTCCTTAACTGGCTTTAACAGATGACGTGCAAAACACTTTATGCTAACAATATGGTTGTGATTAGCCTTACTGCCAATATGTGTTTCTTTGGCGTATTATAGCCAGTGCCTCACTAGCCTCTGACCTCACCGCACGTCACTGCACTAACCTAATAGAATACGAAGAACAGTCTAAAATTCTAATAAAGAAATTTAATGACAAAGGGTATGATGATATAACAATTCAGGATAATTTCAATAAAATAAAAGACATAGATAGAAAAGATTTACTTAAATATAAAAGACATGAAGATCCTATAGGCAAAAAAGAAATAGAGGATATATCTGTCCCTTTTATTACAAACTATAATGGGGACCATAAGACTATTGAACGTATTATTATAAAACATTGGCACCTAATTAGAGAGGATCCAATTATTGGAGATAAGATCTCTATTAACCCAAGATTTATATATAAAAAATCAAAGAACCTAAAGAGCACATTGGCCCCCAGCGAGTTTAAAACAAACAATCAGTCCAAACAACATGAAATACTAGGGAACATAGTCAAAGGCTTCTTTCCCTGCCACTGCTGCAGATCCTGCCACTACACAAATAAAACCAAAGAATATACGTCAACTCAAACAGGAATAACCTACCATATAAATGACACTATCAGATGTACAGATAAAGGAATCATATACCTCATACAGTGTAGTTGTAATATGCAATATTTAGCAGAGACCTCTAGAACACTCCGCGAAAGAATAAGAGAACACCTTTGTATCATAGAAAAAGGCAACAAGGAAACACACCTATATAGACACTTTAGAGAGGTCCATAATAACCGACTTAAAGACTTTAAATTCTGGGGGATTTCGAAAGTCAAGCCAGAATGGAGAGGAGGGAATTTTGAAACAAAGCTCCTAAAAAAGGAAGCCGAACTGATATATACCATGAAAACACTGCACCCATTAGGCTTAAACTCAGAACTTGATGTAGCTCCTTTTATGTTTGACTAAAACTTCCCCTAAGGTTCTCTATTAGATATGCCTTTTAAAAACAATCGGAACCTCCTTTCATTATTTGCCCAAGTATGCAACCACCAAATGCAAAACTTTGGAATAGTCTGTCTACATTTTATGTCATATACACATATGTGTTTAACTTTTACCTATGTGTTTAATTTTACCCCTAATACACTAAGAACCGTTTTTTCATAACTAACTTCCGTTTGCAAGTACCAAATGTAAAACTTTGGAATAGTTTGTCCATGTCATATACACATATGTGTTTAACTTTTACCTATGTGTTTAACTTTTGCCTATGTGTTTAACTTTACCCCTAATACACTCAGAACCGTTTTTTCATAATTAACTTCCGTTTGTAAGTACCAAATGTAAGATTTTATAATATTTATCAAAAAGAGAACAAATATCGACATATGTGTTTAACCTTTAACTATGTGTTTAATCATACTATCATCCCCCAAACAATACCGACTCTTGATCAGATAAATATGCCCCAATATGCAACCACCAAACGTGAAATATCTAGAATGTCTGTCTATTTTCTGTATCATATACACATATGGGAAACATTCTTTACCTATGTGTTTAACTTTAACTCTGACAATGAGAACCTCCAGTTCTCTCTTTTTGTCCCTGATTTACTTCTTTTTGTAACTATCAAATGTAAAACTCTGTAAAAACTCTAGATTTCCTGTACAATACTGACATATGTCTTTTACATCTACCTATGTGTTTAATCAAATTGAAGACTCCAAAAAATACTAACTCTTGAATTAACTCTTGAATAGACTTTACTCATAATTTAAAGTCTATTTCACCATGGATGTGACCATATTACACGTATGGTTGTTCCTTCTCCGGAGCAATATGTACTTTTAGTATACTAGTTGTTAAACTAAAACTAACAACGGGACATTTCCAAAAAACTACAAGAGACAATAGGATACCTCCTTAAAAGTTTAAGGGATATAACTCAATTTCCACCTTAAGTGAGATCACACACCCCCTTTGAACTAACCAATATGGATACAGGATAGCCCTATAAAGGAATACCTGCCAGCAATGAGAACACATCTTGAAAAAGCCCCAAGTGAGGTGGAGAAACCGGTTGATGACTGTGTCTCATTTCCTACAAGAAGAACTACTGCTAAGCTGAACTCCTTTAAGGCTTGTGAACTTGATACAGCCGCTGAAAGGATCGCTATTGTGTTGAAAAAGCACACAGGACAACTACCAACACCTGGCTCACTACCCCCAAGGCCTGTGAATTTGAATACAGCCCTCTGAGGGAGCGCACCAGTCTACAAATTGAATATACTGTGAGATGATCTAGTACCTGCATTAAGCACCACGGAATAAGAGTGCCTTGAAGTTACTATCTACCATCATCTAAAGGATTGCTATTACCCCAGAGATCGTTTACTTTCTGTTCCTCACAAAATCAGCTGGGCATTTTCAGAAAGGGTGATGTAAGCGGACTACGCTAGGAGTACACACCCATCTCCAGAAGATCACCCACCTACAGGACGAACAATATTAATATCTGTGCTCCACAGATTAGCGCAAGGTACCTCACTCGCCCTTTAGCTTGATCCAATGCTATTAGTATGATCATCTAGGCACGAGTGTTTTTGTTCACTATAGTGCACTTTCAGGTTAATACTGTTTTAACCCCCAGATTAATACTGTTTTAACCTCTGGTTTTTACGCTGGACGTCCAGTTATTAAGTCTCTTTGTATTGCTATTTGTTTTTATTTATACTGTTTGAATATCTCTGCCCTTTTTATACTTATACTTATATGTATTTGAATTTAGTTTTCTTCTATCCTCAATCACAGTATATATATATATATATATATATATATATATATATATATATATATATATATATATATATCTATATATATAGATTTGTGGTTAATCTTTCCGCTTTCTGTATGTTTTTTCAAACTAATTTAAAGGGCCCCATTAATTACTTTTTAGTATATATGTACTGATTTTATTAACATTGATTTTATAATCTTGATTGTATTGTAATTTTAAGATATATATTAGGCTATTACTATTTATATACTTTTATAACGATTATATTTCTGCTAAGGTAGGTAGGCTATATTGTATTTGTGTACTACCCTGCTTTCAGCGCCAGTATTTCCGCTTAAATTATTCCACTTGCCCACAGTGCCACCACTCATATCTTTTGTAACAGTAGTGTAAATTTAAAAAAAAAAAAAAAACTTTTTTGACTATGAAACATCAGTCTGCTAGTGTAATTTAATTGCAGTTGCCTGCCTGCCTGCCAGCCAGCGTGTGTTCCAGGCCCACTTGCCCACAGTGCCACCACTCATATCTGTTGTAACATAAACACATATAAATGTGTTAGTTATGCAAAACTGGGAAATGGGTAATAAAGGGATTATCTATCTTTTAAAACAATAAAAATTCTGGTGTAGACTGTACCTTTAAACGTGGAGTTTGGTTTGTCACTGTGAAGCGGGCGTAACCCTTACACTACCTGATCGATACAACATCATACCTGATGTTTTAAAGCACGTTATTCCAAACAATTTAGGAATGTTAGGTGATTTATGCCCTTTATGGCTTAAAACCAGACTCTGCATCAACTATGTAATTTTCCATTGGAGTTTTGCCATGGATCCCCCTCCGGCATGCCACAGTCCAGGTGTTAGTCCCCTTGAAACAACTTTTCCATCACTATTGTGGCCAGAAAGAGTCCCTGTTGGTTTTAAAGTTCGCCTGCCTATTGAAGTCAATGGCGGTTCACCCGGTTCAGTAGATATAGGGAACTCATGGGCCATGCTTGATTCAGATCCGGATTGCCAGCAAACTCTGTCTAGGGAGTTTAGCGGAGGTAGCAAGGGAAGCCTATGCCACCACATACATGCATCTCTTGTATGTGATTTTATTCTACCCGGGGGTAGTTTGACCTGCTAGAAATCTGGTATAGGATAAACTAGCACTGACAACATTACAGAGGATAAGAATATGCCTGCCCGGGGCATCTTCATAGAGAATTGGTGTTGGTAAAGCTTTATTCCCCAATAATATCCTCTGTATAGTACTATTTAGTGTCCAAATACTACGCTTCAGATTTGTGGGTCTGATTTGTGGACAATAGCTTAGTACCCAAATAATATTGGTTAAACTACCGCATTCATCTATAAGAACTGGAGTGGGGTAATGAACAGGCATGTAGGTGAGGGGAAGTTCTGTGTGTTTTTACTCCACCGCTTGGAAGCCTGACAATTTGTATGCTGTTCAAAGTGTCTACTGCTCTTCTTTTATTGTATACAATGATGAGATAACTGTCACCAGATATAATTCATTACTCTAACAGTAAGGGTATGACATCAGCAAGATAAAAGTAAATAGCTCTTCCGGGGTGTGTCCAAGCCGCTGTCCTGGCCGGTCGCATATTCTGAAGCTGCAAAAGAGCTCCAAATATTTGTCAGATTATCTTAGGGGATTTCTCAGCATCATCTCTACATATTATTTTGTTTCAATTCCTCATCTTCTACTGAACTGAACGATATGAAAAATTGCGGCATATATGGCCATCCTACCGAGCATTTTCAACATCTTGCCTCTCACCAAGGCACTACGGATATTGAGTAGGTACATGCCAACTACTATTTAATGCTACACAAGCCAAGCTATGCAAGACATGGTCACCATCGTTTTGAAATTGCTATCAGATCTGAGTGACACACTAGACGAAAATTTTGCCCAGCTATCTAGGCATATCGTCGAATGCTGTGGCGCACATAGGAATGCTCGCAATCTTCCAGATGGTGACTCACATATACATACCTCGCCTGAGGAGAGCCCGGCACCTAGAAACACATATGAGCCGTTGGTTGCCATACACCAGGTGTCTAAGAGAGTAGATTCCCCAGAGGATCCTACCCAGACTAGCTATGAGGACACTGTTTCTGTCACTTCAAATGAGGTACAGAAAGTTATCATGGCAGTAAACATCAAGAGACCGTGGAATTACAGAAAAGTGCCTCAACATCAGCCGATAGTGGACGAGATGGAGCAATATGCGGATCTTACATCTAAGCCCAAGCACTACTCCAAGCAGATGCTACCGATTCCCATAATAGAATTGAAAGTCCAAGAACTCTGTTGTAAGCACATATATCTATAGTGTTCAAGCAAATGTGTTTCACAAACTAGTAGTTTGTGAACTCCCATTCAAAAGAGTCACCAAATATTTACATGTAAATAGGAGTCTTTCATGTAGCTGTTGGGGTGTGGATGTGGTAGATATCAGGTTATCAGGTTTTAAAGATATCTACCCCCTACGATAGCCCCCTATTTACATGTAAACAATGCTAAGACCAATGACGTTCGTTTTTCCAAATATGGTTAGAGAGGGAAAATTGAGCCAATTACATCCAAGTTAATATTGTCAGATGGGACATTGTTTCAAATATATAGAAGATATACAGTGTAGTCAGTAAAAAGAGTAAGGAGAAAAGGAGAGAGAAGAGAGGGGAGGATGAGGACAGGAAGCTAGCAGAAACATCCAGATTGTCCCAGACAACCATATTACAACATCTGAATAAGGTACCTGTATCATGTATGTTTGTATAAGTGTATATTTGTCTCTTTTAAGTACATATAATTGTTATTGTAGTTAGTCCTAAAGCATTGAATATTGTGTAATTTCATGTTTTTAACTGATCTAATAAATGATTGTGTATGTGGAATCCAACATTATTTTTAAGAGTCTTATTACTTTGGGTTATCTATAATTTGTTTATCTATATGTGTATTTATGCAATATTTACAAGAGTACATATGAAGGCTAGAACCTAGTCAATTTTGCCTATTAATCCAATATAGAAATATCTAAATTGTATATAGTAAACCCCTTTTTAGCTAAATAATAAGCCAGAATTCATATAGTTATGTCTTGCATGGTCAAAAAGTATAAGTATATATTTCTGTATTAATTAGAATTTAATTGTTAATTCCCCAATGAGCCATAAAAGTTGTGTAATTAAACAGATATATTTTGTGGACATAGCCAAATGCCACCTTGGGATGAAATAAAATAATATTGTATATATATATATATATATATATATATATATATATATATATATATATATATATATATATATATATATATATATATATATATATATACTTGTAAAAAAATATTTGCACTTTAAATTTAACCCTATGGAAACTATTAAAAGTCAGATTACAGAGTTTAAATTCCTCATGTTAAATAATTTCAAAACTTTATATTTTTAGAAATTTATAATTTTTAAGATCATAATTTTTTAAGACTCTACATCATACTTTAAGGGTATATACCTTAACAGAAGAACTGAGGTTTACTATTATTTGTATAACTGGGCGATCATTTGTATTTTTATTCAGACATTTATTATGTATATGTTGTTGTGATTTTCTTTAGTTTCTGGAACTGTGATATTATTTGCCTGTTTCATTCATTTACAACCTCAATAAAAACATATAAAAAAAAAAAGAAATATATAACACTGGCATATACTTAAAGAATGCAAATCCTTCAGTGTTGGAATTCTAGGATATGCCAATGCCAGCTTATAGTAGGGCCTGCTCTCTTAGTGACAAACTAGTTAGGACTGACATAGGTACCACTAAAAGAGATAAAACGGGATATATTACTACAAAGAATAAGGGGTGTTATCCATGTCTTGGATGTTTCAGTTGCAGTAATATGATTAAAGGAAACAAATTCTATCATCCCCACTCAGGTATGGAGTTTAAGATAAATGATTATCTCACGTGTAACTCTGAATACATTATTTATTTGATTAAATGCCTGTGTGGCCTAATATATGTCGGCAAGTTGACTAGAAAAGCTAGGGAATGCTTGAACCAACACAAATCAAATAATGACTGTTATAATTATTTTTTTGGTATGCATTTGGTTGGGGATGTACTATGTTGACCTGACCAGTAGAGGGTGTTGTTAATAAGAATGTGTAATGATGATGTAATGTGCACCTGTTAAATTATACACCTGGTGGGTAGAAGAAGTGGTGCAGGTAATACCCAAAGTGTTCACATGAGGGCTGAGTTCAGTTTCTTTGTACCACAATACATTTGCCTGATTTATCTGGACAAGTGCTGCTGCTCCTTGTGTTGTTTGGATTGTCTGGAGTATCTCCCTCCTGGCAGCTTGCACTGTCTCTTGCTGATGTGCTGAACTGTGATGCTGGATATTTGGTATGCTCTGGGTCACAGGCAAACCAAGGGTTTAGGAGCACTGAAGCTGAGCTGCAAATTCCTCTCCTTCCCACTCATGTTGACCCACTTCCCTCCTGTAAACTGGGATCCCACTCAGCAGGCCTGGGCATCTGCAAGGCAACATTCACACAGGGAGCACTAGCTGACAAACCCTTGTTCATAATACTATGGGGATCGTCATAGCATAAGCATTGTTCATAAGTAATTTATAAAACACTACCAAACAAAACCACATTAATTTGATCAATACTGTTTTGTTTTATGAATAATAATGTATTGTTTTATGCTATTAAAGTAGGAATATAATCTTGGTAATTTTTTTTCCAAAGATGTTTGGGTTAGTCATATATATATTTAGGGTAGGATGGAAATAAAAATACACATTTTCTGAAGGACATTGACTAGTTTATTAAGAGAGAAGCAGATGTTAACCTCTGTTATGGAGGTAAGTACAGCATGGTGAGAAATATAATGTTAGTGAATCCTAGTCAAAGTGCTTAACATTTATTTACTGCAGAGACATAATAAAAATAACTATATAGAAAAATATATCCTATTTTATAAAAGGCAAGTGTTTGTCTGAAGCCGTCATGCGCAGTAGAGACAAACACTTGGCCTTAGATCCTCGCACGCGCACCTCGGCACAGCTGACAGCTGACAGATTGTACCTCGCACGCGCACCCTCACCGCACGCGCACCCTCGCACCCACACACCCACATTGTACCTCGCACGCGCACCCTCGCACCCACACACCCACAAACTTGCCCGCACGCCACTTAGCCTATCCCCACATACTTAGCCATTAACACTTAGCCATTGTACCTCGCACGCGCACACTCGCACCCACAAACTTGCCCGCACGCCACTTAGCCTATCCCCACACACTTAGCCATTAACACACTTACTTGGCCGAACGCGCACGCGCACCCTTGCACACACACACACACACTTAGCACGCAAGCGCACGCGCACCCTCGCACCCATGCGCACGCAAACATAGCCTCAGCGCGAGCTACCAGGACGAGTAGTCGCGTGACTAGCAGTTGAAAGCGTTGCGAGGCTTCACAAAACTTAATACAAATGCGCAACGCAGTGATAGAAAGGTCATTTGAAAGGTCCGGACTTATCTATGTGCTACACAGCACATACAAAACACATATTTTAATTTTAAAAACAAAAATTTGCTCTGTACTTAAAAAAAATTGGGTCTGGACTTATGTAGACAGGGGAGAGAGAGACAGGGGAGAGAGAGAGAGGGGGGAGGAGAGAGAGAGACAGGGGAGAGAGAGAGACAGGGGAGAGAGAGACAGGGGAGAGAGACAGGGGAGAGAGAGAGACAGGGGAGTGAGAGACGGGAGTGAGAGAGACAGGGGGGAGAGAGTGAGAGAGACAGGGGGGAGAGAGTGAGAGAGACAGGGGGGAGAGAGTGAGAGAGACAGGGGAGAGAGAGTGAGAGAGACAGGGGAGAGAGAGTGAGAGAGACAGGGGAGAGAGAGTGAGAGAGAGAGACAGGGGAGAGAGAGAGAGAGACAGGGGGGGGAGAAAGAGGGGAGAGAGAGAGATAGGGGAGAGAGAGAATATAAAAATAAAAATAAACCACACGGCCCGTGTGAACGGGCTTTAGGACTAGTTGTCTATAAAACACTAACTGGTCTTAAACTGCCCTCTGCTTCACCATCCTATATAGAAATATTTAGACAATTTTTATTGGTTAATGTGATTAGTCAACCATAATTGTAGTTTGTGGGCTGACTGTCAAAACTGAGATTTCACTTTTTACTTATTGGTTAACTATATATTACCTGTCACAAAATAATTATGATTTGAGCATGATCAGATCCCTATAAAAGCAATTGCTATAAAAATGTGCAGCATCCGCTAAATTTGTTTATACTATCTTATTTATGTTTTGCCTGACATTATATATCTTTTTGTTTTAGACTCAACGTTATCTAAGCATTTTCCAGCATATTGGTTGGTTGGTAAATTTCATTATCAGTGTCTACATAATCTATAAGCACTTTAACAACAGAGTCTTTCTGCTACCAGGTGATCATTATTAATATAAATCATGTAACAGAGTCATATTTACTAGGTGTCATATGATATATGTATATGGTTAGTGGTAATAAAGGCCTCTTAAACATCCACAAAACCCCCCGAAATAGAACAAATGCTGTGTAATATTTGTCATTGTTAACTGGCAGCTGGACGGACACATGACCACTCATTTTGAAGTATAAGGATTCCTACTTTCAAATAAGGAGATTTAGGTTTCACTATGTATTGTAGTGAAAACATAAAGAATGCCCACAAACCTGTTGTTATTCTATATGCTTTTGGTGTTGTCAGGTGATCACTCTTGACATGGTGATCATCTGAAAGCCATTGTGTCACATGACCCCTCCATTGAAAGAGGGGCTTCTTTTTTTGTAAGTGTTAATTCGCCTCACTGTAGAATTTATTCTGTAGTTCTGTAGTTTCTTATAAAGACTAGCACACCATGATAGTGATTGTTATTTCAATGGAAATCATGTGTTAATTAAAAGGACATTAAATCTCTTATTTGAAATTGGGTAGCCACCTCTTTCATGTGAGAGGTATTGAGTATGTGTGTTGTTTGCTGTTATTTTGAGAAATTGGCTCTTTTGGAGCAACTACCCCCATACAGTAAATACATAAGTTAGAATGCCATTTTTATGGCAATCACCTACTAATGACAGGGGTTTGTGACCCTGCATTGGAAAACATTTTCTAAACTGGGGTGTCATACCCATCTGTGTTTTATGGAGGAGATAGAGAACTCTAAAATGTTCCCATCCTCCTCATCAGACATTGCAGAGATTCTTACTTGGAGCAGGTGATCACCTAAAAATTACCCCTCTTTCACATTAAGGGTCTTATACACTTCTAATAAATCAGAGGGAGAGATAGGGGTTTTGTAATAGCCTCAATACCCTGGCTTCTTGTGGGATAGGAACTAACTATTTTAATTGGTGATTAGCGGAATCTTAGCAGACAAGTGATTACTCATTTAAAAAGGGAGAATAACCTATTTTAAACTAGAGGTCACTTGTACCCCTCTAGCACAAACAGTCTAAACAGCATTATAAGTGCTGCTGTGGGTTAATGCAATAAGTGTTTTTGGAGCTGAGACATGGGGGCCCAATTTAACAAGGGCTGAATGGCCCTGAATGTAACTGATTCAGGAGTTAAGACCGCTGCTCCTTAACTCGCACACCTCCTCTGAGGCGGCGGACATCAATCCGCCCAATCAGATACGATTGGGTTGATTGACACCCCCTGCAGGGGGAGGCATTGCACAAGCAGTTCACCAGCACCATGTCCGCTCGCACTTTGTTAAATCGGCCCCATAGGCTTTTAAAACCATACCCAACTGCGAATGTAATAAAATTGTCTCTTGATCCGCTCTGCTTTGTAAGAGCCCAGGAAGATTATGCATTACCATTCTCTGCAGTCTAAGCTTGGTGTCATACTCCACATTTTGGTGGTTAACAAAATACCTTTTATGGACTAAGTGATACATTTTAGGGATAAAGCAGTTGTGTTACAGATATATGTCCATAACTTTCTTAAAAGTACAAACTGGAAGAAAAAAAAGTTATCTATTAAAACAGTAAGAAATCACACTAGCGAAAAGACAATTTTTTTCACTCCAAAAACATTCATAAAAAGTAACTTTTTAAGATGCCCTCTTGTAGATACAACAAATAATTTATTTTTTTTAATTTCCCTTTAAAGAATGTGATCCATAACAAGAGACCGTGAGGTGAAAAAAAAGTCTTAGAACTGTTATTGGTTTTACTGTGGTCTTAAACTTTGTTAAATTATACAGAAATAAAAGGGATTTTAAAAAAGATCCTGAGCATAGTTTTATATTTTGTTACATGTCTTTTTAGGTTGTGAAAAAGACGTTCTTCATAAACAACTAAACAATGTTCAATCTGCTAAATTTTTCATTACACAATTTGTTCATTTGTTTACAATATTTGCACACCTTGTGCCATTAGAACTGGCATTGTAAAAGAATATATTTTTAAGTGCACACACACATTTTTATGTCAACTTTCCACTTTTTTAATAATGCATTTCAACACAGTGATATAAGTCCTGATCCTCAGAACACTATCAAACTAATTAGTCTTGATAACACATCAAAAAATCTTCGTGCCTTAAAGGGCCACTAAACTCAAAATCTTTCTTTCATGATTCAGATAGAGAATAGAAATTTAAACAACATTACAATTTACTTCCATTATTTATTTTGCTTCTTTTTTTAAATATCCTTAGTTGAAGAAAAAGCAATGCACACGGTGAGCCAATCACATGAGGCTTCTATGTGCAGCAACCAATCAGCAGCTAGTGAGCATATCTAGATATGCTTTTCATCAAAGAATATCAAGAGAATAAAACAAATTAGATAATATAAGTAAATTAGAAAGATGTTTAACATTGCATTCTATTTCTAAATCATAAAAGAAAAAATGTGGGTGGCATGTCCCTTTAAGGCTTGAAAAGATACATCATTTGGTTCATAAACAAATCAATCAGACATTTTACTTTGAAAACATATTTTCCCTCCTTTAATTACCTATGATTTGTTAGATGCTAACTCAAGGTTTTATTTCCATAATACATATTATTTGAAGTACAGAGATCTATCAATAGTTCTAAAATGAAGAGTTAATATTTTATTGAGTAAAGTTTTAAAGAATATACAACTTTAGTCATATGGAAAGTCAAAGGATTTTATGTTTTGTTTAACAAATTTATCAGTGATATCAGCAAAAGGCTACAGGGGAAAGTATGTCTGTTGGGGGTGGCCCAAACAAATATAAAAATATTGGATGCTCGGACAAATGCACACTACAATGTGCAAAATTATGCATTTAGGAAAGAAAAATCTAAATGTTGATAGACTCGATGACATTTTACTGACTGTTACAAATGAGAAACGGGACTTGGGAATTATTATTTCAGATGATTTCAAAAAAATTTTTTTTTATTGAGGTTTAAAAAAAAAAAAAAAAAAGTAAAACAATACAAAATAAACTACATAATTATCATCAGCCCATAGGGATGAGTTACAAAAAGGCAACACTCTTTGCATGTGATATAGCAATCCAATCATTAACATTATAAGATATAACTAATGATATATATATTAACAACTCAAAATAAACGTAAATACCAGAGCTAAAGGTAATTCTAAGTTAGTAGAATTGCCTAAATGATTGGGAATATAAGAGTAAAAACCTCCATTTTCTTTTTTGAAATACCCAGAGCAATTTTACAAACCTAATCTGGCTGTAAATTTAACATAATGCATTTTGAACACATACGTGTACTAAGCATTGTATATTTTGTTCTAAACAAGCAAAAACAAGAAAATAAAATAATCGTCAGGTTTTCTTGCCTCACGAAACAGAAACCTCAAATAAGCGCTATTGGAGTTTTAGCCATGCAAATAAAGTAAACTGAGGCGCTTAAATCAAATGATTTCAATGCAACATCTATCTAGGACATCTAGGACATAATTCCTACATGAGAGAAAAATAAATAAATAACAAATTAAACAAAAATAATTAAACAGAAAGAGGTAGGGAAGAAAAAAAAGAGAAAAGAAAAAAACAGGATAGGCCCCAACCTCATCCTACCCTCGCCACCCTCTCCTCCCCCCAGCTCTTGCCAGGCTTAAATTCTCAATCAGCAGGGCTTCCTTCCCTTGCGAATAAAGGAGCAAAAAATTCAGACTGAGTCACAAAGTCAGAGTTTCTAAAGGGATAGAGTATAATTTTTTTGAATATTATGAGGAGACGCTTTAATTACATCTACATATTTTGAAATAAATCTTTGGACACTTGCATCAGATTGCGTATCAACTAAATTTTGTTCCAGAGTAATGTGACGATAAATTTTATCAATGAATTCTCTAAGTCTAAGTGGTTTGTGGGATTTCCAATTTTTTAGGATTTGTTGTCTTACTAAGAAAATTACTGTATTAATAAGATTATGATTAATGCTATTAGGTATATTATCAGCAAGGAAAATAACCTTAAAGATGTCAAACTCCAACCTGTGAGTCAGTCTACAGGAAAACCAAAAAGCTACTTTCAGCCAGAAAGAGTTAACTTTGGGGCAGGACCAGAAATAATGGACAATGTCAGCTCTAGATAGGTGACATTTAGGGCAATTGACACTTTCCGCATTCCAACTTGCCAGAACTCGTCAAATAGGCTTTGTGCAAGATTTTGAGATGAGACTCTCTCCAAATTATTGATGGGGAGGTGAGTGACGCCTTAAAGAGACTTGAACTAATCGTGTTATTATCTATATTTAAATACGGGAGATCTTGCCACTTATCTGCTAGCATTTGAATGTTCTCTTCCCCTTCTTTTTTTAACAGAGTCTTATACCAAAATTAAATATGGTGGTTGCTCTGCTTATAGATATTTATACATGAGTATAAGGAATGCCAGTCCTCATCCAAACTTCTATTTGATGAAAAGAGACTCCATAAATAATGTCTGGCTTTTAAGAAGGCAAAAAAGTCATGATTCTACTTTTAGGTCCTGATAGGATTTCAATGATCCAGTCTCATTATTGATCAACTGACGTGGGGAGGTTAAACATTTATACTCCCATCTTAGAAAGACATCGGAAGAAATTTCTTCTGGAAAACTGGGGTTGGCTCTGAAAGTTAAGTACTGTACCTAGAACTTCTTTTATTAATCCCCAATTGTTTCAAGTATTTATGCCAGGCCACTATTACATTATTTATACACATCAAATCTCTTACAAAATCCAGACGAATTTTACTGTCCGAGTGTAGTAAATTGATTAGAGAAAAAGGCCGAGCTATGTTAGATTCTCTTGGTGTAAAGTATTGCGAGCCAGTCAGCCATCCTGCAGCAAATTTAACTATAGAGACCCAATTGTAATATTTGATATTAGGTAGTGCAAGACCACCAAATTTTTTAAGTTGGTAAAGTTTTTTTACAGCTAATCTTGGCTTTTTCTTTTTACCCCAATGAAAAATCCTCAATGCAGAATTAATATTTTTAAGGTCACTGTGTGATATGAAGATGGGGAGTATACAATAATTTAGGAAACGCTATCATTTTAAATAGACTAATCTTACCTGAAAGTGAAAGCGGGAGGTTAGACCAATTCTGAGCAAGTGTAACAATCTTTTGGATAGTTTCTGGTATATTTAGCCTATACCAATCTCTTGGAGATTTACTAATATTGATGCCTAAATAGGAAATACATTTCTCTGTCTCCTGAAATAGTGGTGTACTAAAATAATGGATATTTCTAAGTATCCGAAGAATTTGAGATTTTTGTATATGTATTTTATACCCAGAAAAGGAGCTAAATATGTTTATAATCTGCAAGAGATCGGGGCTATTCTTCTTCGTGCTACTTAGATAAATTAAGAGGTCATCAGCATACAGTGCAATCTTTAAATTAGTGTTAGCTAACTGAATCCCTTCAAGCTTTTGTCTAAGGAAAATGGCAAGTGGTTCAATTGCAATGTTGAACAGAAGGGAAGAGAGCGGACAACCTTGTCTTGTGCCTCTAAAGAGCTTTACATCTCTGGAAATAAGACTGTTAACTTATATAGGGAGGATTGTAGATATTTTGGATATAATTAAGGAAATTGCCCTGAAATCCAAAATTAGCTAAAGAAGTAATCAAATGGTCCCAGTCTACCCGATCAAATGCTTTTTCTGCATCTAGCGCAAGAATGGCAGCATCTGACTGTGGGGAATTTTTTTTATCTTTAGCTTTATCCCAGAAATAATCCAAAATTAAGATGATTTAAAATTTAGTAAACTATGTAGTATTGCTGGTCAGTAGAATGCTTGGTTGTGGCTGACTGGCAACCTTCGGCCCAGGGGGCAAGTACAACCCAGAGGCCCATGGTGCAGCAACTCGACCCCGTACCCATCTTGCTTCCGCCCCATGTTCTCTATTTTCACTTCCTCCCAGCCGGCACAGATCTCGGAGTCCCATGCTTTTCCCACCCCTGGCCACATGGCTGCCACTTGAAATGTTTGGGCCCCTTACTAAACCATTGGTTGTGGTCCCCCATATATGTATGTATATGTTTGTGCTACTAATTTTTTTACATAAAAATATATAGCTGTATA
Source organism: Bombina bombina (assembly GCF_027579735.1). Classification (NCBI taxonomy): domain Eukaryota; kingdom Metazoa; phylum Chordata; class Amphibia; order Anura; family Bombinatoridae; genus Bombina; species Bombina bombina. The sequence continues at coordinate 194,718,370 of NC_069502.1, read as the reverse complement.
ATGCCCTTAACCTCTTAAAATTATTGACAAACTCTGAACACTTTCTATTATTTATCATGTACAAATACAAAATACATAACTAAAAAAAATATGTGTAAAGCTAAGAGAGAGAAGGGGGGGGGGGCATGTGATCTACCAATAAAAACAACTTTTATTGGTAGATCACATCAAAACAGTAATACTAAAAAAAAGATCAGCAAAAAGGAAACACCTGCTGTTTTAAAAACTGTGCATGGTTTTATTATTTTACACATTGCTATACATAAATATATACAGACAGACATAGACGTAGAGAAAAAGAAAGACAGGCAGATAGTGTTTGGAAAGAAAGAAAAGTGAGATGATGATAGATAAATAAATTGATAGATGGTTAAAGTTTGGTTAGATAGATAGATACTGTAGTGATAGATAAAGTGATATAGATATAAAGAGATAGATAGATAGATAGATAGATAGATAGATAAGAGGTGGCTAATTAAATTGGGTTGGGCCCCATATATATATATACAGTATATATATATATATATATATATATATATATATATATATATATATATATATATATATATATATATATATATATAGTATTATTATAGATGTATTGCAAGCTTAAAGGGACAGTAACCTCAACATTAAAATTAAGTGATTCAGACCGTTTTAAACAACTTTCCAGTTTAGATCTATTAGCTAATTTACTTAATTATATTGCTATCCTTTGTTGAAAAGTATGCCTATATAAATTTAGAAGCCGCAAGGCACTACTGGGAGCCACCAGAAAAAAATACTGGCCGCATTAATTAGCATAATTAATTATGCAAACATGACAGGAAGGACATTTTCTCCAAAAAATAAAGGTAAAATAATAAATTATGGTTGTAAAAGAATTATTCCCTAAATGTCCACAGACATAGACACACACAATCACACCTAGACAATAACAGATATCCGTAGCACTTGCAGACACATAGGTAAACCAAGACACCAGCATGGGTACATGCAGGGCCCCCAACAGATTTGCACATGCTTACACACAAGCAGGCACATGTTGAAAAGTGGCCACAGACACCCACACATGAGTTCACACACATATGCAGAAACCTACAGGCATTCACACTCAGGCTTCCATAAACATATACATGCATCCACACAAGTGCGCACAGAAATTCATTTACAAACATGCATGCACAAACATTTACATACACAAATAAACAGAAACTCAGACACAAACACAAACAGCCACCTACAGAAACCCACATGCACACACATTCACTAACAGGCATACATACACACACAGGCACTGACAGACATACATTTACACAAACACTGTCACTGACAGACATACATACACACACAGACACTGACAGATATACATTCACACACACACAGTCACTAACAGACATACATACATACACACACACTGACAGACATATGCACACACAGTCACTTACAGACATACACACACAGACAGAAATACACACACACACACAGACAGACATACACACACACAGTCTCTGAGAGACATACACAGAGTCACTGACAGACAGACACTGACAGACATATATAAACACACACTGACAGACATACACACACACACAGTCACTGACAGACATACACACAGACACTGACAGGCATACACACACACACACAGACACTGACAGGCATACACAGACACTGTAAGGAAGGGTATCCCTTAATACCCGATTAGTTATTTTAATATGCAAGGAGACTAGTGTTGCAAAAGACTTCACCTACGAATATAGTATAAAAGTATATCTGTACACCATAGACTGTTGACCTAGTGTCAATCAAACAGAGCAAAATAGCAAGATACATGCTACTTTACAAGTAGTGTAACGGCTACAATGGCGTCTAACCAAGCAGTATGCTTGGCAAATGTAACCGCTCACTTATAGATTTTGAGTAATCTGTATTGATACGTTACCAACTGTAATTGAGGTTAAAGATAGTACTATGGAGTGTAACATTGATCACTATAATTTACAAACAAGTGGACATACTTATATACTGGTAAAATGAAACAGTGGGATAACTTATAAATACAATGTTACAAGCTATGTATAATGAAGATATTCTATTGGCAGTCAGCCTGTTATTACTCGGCAAGTACATTCATATAGCGATACAGCTTAATCCGACTTAGGGCTGATAGTGTTGATAAATAATTGAACCATTATAATCTTTATATACAAAATATTATATCTAAATTTGTATAATCGTACAGTGGGATAATAAACACAATAATACATAGACAAAGTGCAACTTGTCACAGTGACGTTACGGTGGCATTGTAGAAGGATCATTATATCTTTGATATAGTTGATGGTAGACCAAGTAGACACACCTAAACCTGTCCGACCTCAAAGCGATACACTTCAAAGATATAGCGATATTAGTCAGTACAAAATATAAACAATTTGTTGGCACTCAATCTAGTACTATCGAGCAAGTGTAATTCAATCACAGATACAGTGTAACATGACACAGTATTGATACGGTGCAATCCTCCTTTGCACAGAGAAATATATACTCAATATTAAATTAAGTACAGAGTAGAGGGCAAGACGAACACACTTGATATAGGATTCAATTACTAATGAACCTAGTTTTGAATAACTGACTTTAGTGGATGGTATAACTCAGTGCCACTATAAGCCTGACCAACATAGGAATCTAGTATAAGCCAAGGTCCTTCCACACAAACCACAATACTCCAATTTGTACACTCATAGATTTATCCCCAATGTAGTAATTACGAACTGCGATATAAGCAGACACAGCGTTTGAAAGACAACAGAATCTACATACTCAGTATCCGGATTCATGCAATGACTAAGCATGACAACCAAATATCAACACTAGCTGTGTGAAACCAGAACTTTAACATCCTATGGTGTATAATGTCAAAAAACATCACCAATTGAAGTAGTATCTAATTTTAGTGTTCCAAAAAATAAGTGGGCACACTAACTTACCCAATAATAACTACTTGCATTGCAATACAATGTATACATACTTATAATAAAAGTGTTATAACCGAGGAGTACCCAAGATAAGACCTAAACTTCATGCGAGTGATGTGAACCCACTGTAATAAATCTGGATAACTACTCAAAACCCAAATAGGTGATAAATCAATGTGTCAGACTCTAAGATTATCTGTAACTTAATAAGTGTTGAAGTAACAAGAACACCTCTAATATATGATATATTAGATTAAGATTAAGTGTAAATACCAACTGACCCAATTATAAGTACATTTAACCACTGGTGCAAAATATAGATAGGGCAAATTTGGGCACACCAACCTACCCATTAACTATATAAAGACACAATAGTGCACCAGTATATACCTGGACCTGAAAGTACTGACTTTTCATAAGGTTGAACAGTGTGATAGAACACTTGACCACCACTATATGTCATTTAACACACGACAATATAGCAACAACTATCATCATAAGATAAAGAAAAACTTCCCGCCCCGAATTGGGAGTGCATCATCAATATTAGAATTTTCCTCAAATTATTGTGTACATATACTTATGTTCTAAACGTAATCGCAAGTGATGCAAATTCTAGTCTTCTTGTAATTTTAATCTCACCTTGCACACATACCTAAACTTTATTTTATAGAGATTATTATACACAATAAAAGTTAAGTTTTAATTCAACAAATTCCTACCCTATGTTTGTCTTCTAAGGAGGATGTTTTCTTTTTAAATGGTAACAGAAGTGCTACTCAAGTGCATTCTTTTGAGTCCAGAGACCCCTCTCAGAGCTTCTCAGACTTTATGTAACATTTGTTCTTTTGCACAAGCACTCTAGAGCCCAGTAAACTGAAATCTCAGTAATACATATAGAGCAACTCTTATATTTGTGTAGTGCTATTGCTACCCCCTTTTCTTTTTGTAATACACAGACACTGACAGACAGACAGACACACACATACACAGACACGGACAGACATACACACACAGGCATCCAATCTGATCTCAAACAGAAACCAGTCTGCTATTTTACAATCATTTCCCTGAAATTTTGTGAGGGATTCAGCTCTGATTACCTGTGACAGCGAGTTTTACAGTTTGTTTGTTTTTAACGTTAGTAACTCACACTACCATGAAATATATAATTTAATGTAAATGCTGGCATTCAACACTCAAGTGCCAGTGTTTAGTCATCACTTAGGCTTACAAAAAAATAAAATAATAAAATGTACAAGTCCATTGTGACAAAATTGTTGTCCTTCCCTGATAACTCCCCTATGGTCTTAAAGTCTTATATTATACCTACTACCTTACAAGACAAGATTTGTAGGGTACCTACGCTTTACTACAAACGTTCTATGAATATGTAATGTGTTATGAGGAAAAATGTACATGGGTCAACTAATTAACATAGCACCATAACAAAATGTCCTCAGTACTGTCAAGTCAGGGTAAGGCACAATAAACGTTAAAAATGATTGCACTATATATATACAGTATATATATATATATATATATATATATATTTATATATATATATATATATATATATATATGCCTATGCAACTATAACTGATGAATCTGCATTCCTACCTTGTGCAGTTAATGCACATACCTTTTGATTTTAAGATTTCAGTTTATAGAATATCTGACCTTAGCAGTATGGGCTCTGTGACAGGACTGGCTGATTAAAGCAGGCTAGTTTTACATCTATTTTATAAAATAGTGTTTGAACTGTGCTCCGTATAGTACAAGCAGGGAAGGAGAAGGATAGGATAGGATAGGATCTGATTTACTGCCCCTGGCCCCCTGCCCTGAATTCTGCAGATTCTTTGAGACAGATCATGTACTTACCGTTCTGACTCCACGGTTCCCTCTTGCTCCAGCTCCACCCACCAACATATTAGAGCAGTCAGTGTAACATTCTCTGTACAACTACTTAGCCCATGACCTTTTTCCTCAATGTATTATTTTTTACATAAAAACTTATAATTTATTGAGAACCACAAAGGAGGCAAATATATGGGTTTAAAATACATAATAAATTATGAATCAGTGAGGCTAAATCAGTATAATTCATTTTTACCTTGTGAAACATTCCCTGCCCACTTCCTAATCCAGCAGCTCAGCTCCCACTTATTTTGATATAATGCAGTGGGCGGGACCTGGCACTCAGCTGTCTCATAGGAACTGGGAGGACTCTCTGCACTAAGCATGCGCAAAAAACACAGCATTGAGGCAAGAAAGCTGTGTGTGTGCTCGCAGTAAGATGCTAAACTACTCTAGTAGTTGGGTAAGAGGCGGCCCCCTAGCCTGCACAGCCAGATCAATGGCATAGAAGCATGGTCCTGTCTCCTGCATACAGCAACTGTGAGAGCAACTTGCAGGTTGCTTAGTAAGTGGATGCTCAGCCTCGCTGTTTCACAGCCGCTGTATGCAATTCTTTCCCCTGTGGCCATTTTACAGTGCATCAGATATAGGCTAGTACTGTAGCCGGGTAACAGACGGCCCCCTAGCCTTCCCAGCTAGATCAATGGCATAGAAGCACCTGTCTCCTGCATACAGCAACCGTGAGAGCAACTTGCAACATGCTCAGCCTCACTGTTTCACAGCCGCTGTATGCAATTATTTTCCCTGCGGCCGTACAGTGGTAATAGGTAGGGTGTGAGCATATTTAATTTAGAGAAAAGTATGTCTGTGACTAGTTGCGGATATGTAATCTACATGACTGTAATAAAACTAAAAAGCTGACATGGAAAATAGTGTGCCAAATAGTATATTATAATTCTGCTATATGGGCAGAAAAATGAGAATTTGGCACTTGGCTTGTTATGTGTGGCTGTAATATTAAGTAGTGTATTATCCACCAGAGGTCTTAGCCTCAGCCTTCTATATACAATTATCCCCAATAGATTACAATACATAAAGGTTTTACAGATTGCATAACGATGCGAGTTTAACATCATGTCTCAGGATCTCCGTTATCATATACTAGTATTTGTATTATGAGCCCAAACCCAAACAGTTATAATGGAACAGGTTATTCCTATATAAGCAACCTAGGCAGGAGTTTATAGTCGTAATAGGCATGTCTATCCCATTTGGCATATCATTTAAGTGGTTTTTAGGTTACCCCCAAATACCAAAAAGACAGGCAGCCCCAACTTATCAAGAAGGAAGCTCGATTTAAGAAAAAATAGGGGATATACCTGAGAATCCTTGCTTCATTCTTTTGCTATTTATAGTAACAAGACAAGTTGTGACAATAGCTGGTGAGAGATTAAATGTCGCTTTATGTTATAAGACTCCGCAGTATTCAAATCAACTTATGACCTTCATATACAGAAAGGACTGTGGATTCAGCAATTGAAATAATGCATTTTCTTATGTTTTGCCAAAGTAAGCTAATTGTAGAGGGAGGGGGCGAGATTAGTGTGACTAAGCTGTTTTATGGTATATGGGATTAAGAGAAGGGCAGCATCTGGGGAGCCATACCATATGAGCAAACAGTGAGGATAAGTGTGAAGGTGCTGTTTAAGGGTGGGTGTTTGGTAAACCTGAGCATGACACCACCCCCTATGCTTATGCTAACATATTGACATTTAACATGTATTGTGTAGGAAAAAAACAAACTTCGGAATATGTATAGTAACACTGTACACAATAAAAATCAAACCATAAGTCAGAAGAATATTTATGTAGTGGGCTGAAAGAAGCTTAAATTAGAATATAATAGTCATAGAACAGAAACATTAAAACCGACGAACAAATGCAAATATATATTGTCTACATTATACAAATATAATCTAACGACAGAGTACAAAGTTACCAAGAAGTAGAGGGGGGCGGAGCTAGCTGCCGAAACGACTGGACGTGTGTTTCATGAGCTCCTACTAAATAATCTGAAATAAGGGCTTTATTCATTAATACTCACAAAATATACAATCTGCATTTAACTGCCAAACAAGAAACTGGAGTAAGAAATTGTCGGATGGGTTTCTCATGGCTCGCTGTGAAAATCGTCCCGACTCAGGCTGTTTAGAAAAATAACACAAGGCTGAGGTGAATTTATGCATAGACACCGTTTCTATAGAGACACCGTTTGTATCTGCTATGGAGCTAATGGCAGTGTATGCTGCAGGTAAAGTGGATAAGATCCATGGATGGGAAGAAAGTATGTGTAATCTGATCAACTATCACTTTGGAGAAATGGAGAAGGAAATAATCCTGACACTATCAGCTGCATGCGGTAGTGCATCCGCCATTGACCCACAGCAGCGTCCACTGAAAAGAAGCGTTATTCAGGATCCGCTACCTACAGTACAGGGCTTTGGTAACCAGAGGCTAATATCCCTAAATGACCACAAACAGGCCTTTAGATGGCCCAAAGCTGTTATCTCATGGAAAGCTCTGACGGACCTGACACCTTTGCACTCAAATTACTCTGATGTTGCCAAGATGGCAAAGAGAGATATATGGGAGACGCATGAACACAGCATGACTGCACAGAAAAAGTCAGAGGTGGAGCGTCCGACATATACAACTATAGTGATTGCTGTTGTGGCGCAATCAATTCAGCTCCTGGTGGAGAGAACCTCAGCTGTGGAGGCACTGTCGGAAGACATGTTCTTTTGGGACTTTAGGGCACGGCGAACTGGGGTAGGTTAACTATAGACTATTCTTGGATTGCTTGCCTGCAAGCAGATCAAACTCCTTCGAGGTCTTTAAAGTGCCTGCTTGTTATTCTTATTTTCTACTATGTGACTTTATTGTCACTTTATTTAAGTTTACTGTTATTGTTCTGGTAACATGATTTAACACATGTGTATATTGTATTGTTCACTGTTAGATGTGGGAATGTCGCTATAAGGTATACAATATTTTCTCTTAGACTACTTGTCACTGTACGATAGCATTTACCTATGTATAATTACACAAACAGCTATTACCTTACATTTGGCTTAGTTTATCAGAACTGGCTAATGATGAAGATTATATGCTGGCAATGCTGCAATTGCTTTTACTAATTATAATCTAATATGCCTTCCACTCAGTTTACAATTTATTCATTAATGACATGATGGCCACTGTTTCTTCTTAAGAGTATGTATTAATTAATATAACGATTGTTATTTGTTTTTCCTGTTTTGGGAAGACTGTCTGACTTGACTTTGCAGCTGCAGTTATGTAGGATTAGCGAAGCATGGGGTTCTTAGTTGCCAAGAGTACCCTAAACATTCTGCATACCCATATACCAACATGACACTGGAAGAGGAGTACATATATGTCTATATTGTGTCTGGCAGGACTTTTATATATATGCCACGTTCCCTCATGGAGTTTATAATGTTACTGTGCTGTCAGCGGCCGAGATGGCGCAGTCTAGAACTTGTTTCGATCTTAAGCGAGGAATCTCTATGATGTAAACATTTATACCTGCTCTAGACTATATATATATATATATATATATATATATATATATATATATATATATATATATATATATATATATATATATATATATATATATATATATATATATATATATCTTAACCACTAAGGTAATCCCTATAGTCTTTTTATGGGTTATTTGTCACACTGTATATTACCTCCAGATATGTCCAGAACTCTGCTTATCTATTTTCAGGTATAGATATGATTCTAATTTTGTTGGAAATGTTCAAACTGCAAACTATTTCACTTCCAATACCAACTGTTTCTGTGTATTCAGTGCTGTGTGGTATTATAGTTTACACAATATTTAATTAATGTTTAGGGTGCTTCGGTAGATTATAGGTTGATGGTTTATCAGAGATTCTTTTATATGTATTTAACATTTCTGTGATGACATGTATAGCATAACTAGTAAGAGGACTTTAAGTACAGATCTCTACTGTAGTATGCCACCTGATATGTACGATAATAATTTTACCTCTCACAATGCAACTATAATATATCTAGAAATTTGCTTTATATGCCTATAGCATGTGGATACAGTAGTTTCAGTTAGTTTTAATGTTTTTATATATGTTCCTCTTAGTCACAGTGCTACGATATAGAATACGTTAAGGTAACATATCACTGAGAACCACAACTTTGATTATACACCCCGGTCTTCCTGCGATTACAGGTTTTTATCATTTTAGCTCTGCCCTCCTTCAGTTTTGGTTTACTGGGTAAACAAAGGAACCCAGATTTCATAGAAATTTTCCCTATTATTTATCTTATATTGGTTTTAATATAGCGGTTATTGATATTCCCATCCCTATTATAAATAAAAATGAGAATGTTGTAGGCTTTGAGAGTTCACAGGATATAATACTTAAATGCATTATACAACTCAGTGTGTTT